>NC_039364.1:41427228-41503134 GCF_003573695.1 Papaver somniferum
AAAAAAAAAAAAAAAAAAAAAAAAAAAAAAAAAAAAAAAAAAAGAGAAAAAAATATCAGAAAAATACAAAAAACAAATCAAGTATTTATCAATTCCATCATCTCTTGTTCCAAAAATAAAAAGAGAATAGTCAATGTAAATAAGAGTCATGTAAATAGTCATCTTTTGTTGTTTCATTGTCATAAGCAAGGAGGGTGTATGCCATTGATGTACAACGCGAGCAATTGTGAAATACCTCCAACTCATTCACAATTCTCGTAAAGTCCGGACAGCTAGCTAGATTTCGACCTCAGTTCTTAGCCTGAGAAACTATCTCTTGGTGATTAGTAGTCATAACTTCAGATCTTTCTTTACACATGTGTAGATACACTTTACACTGTTATCACATGTCTTTATTTGTTATCAGTGCTAGGATTGTGCCTTTGATAGCTAGATTGACATCTCCATTTTGCTGTGAGCTTAACTGTTTTGCACATGTCACATTTGAAGGAATCTGAGCTCATATTTTGTCCTTAGGTTTTGTAGGCACACCTCTGGTAAACCTTCACGAGACTTCAACTCGTCCACTAGGGACACTTAGTGGTTTAAAAGGCTTAGTGCATACGCTAAATGCATTCGAGAGACCAGCGACAGTGGTATAGTTAGGATTTCCTTAGTTTTGTTTTACTTGAGGACAAGTAAAATTCAGGTTTGGGGGTATTTGATGAGTGCTAAATAGTGCATATTTATATATATTTTTGTTGGCATTTAACTCATCTTTTGTGCATTAATTCTACATTTTATCCCATATTCTGTATTTTCATTGTTTTCAAGAATAAATATTTTTCTTACTTAATTTTGCATTTTTAGGTAACAAATAAAATCTGGATGAAGTGCGGAGCAAAAAGAGCAGAAAAGTAGTGAAAAGCCGGGAGGAATTACGCAAGGAAGCCGCGAAGAATGTGCGCACAAGACCAAAAAGCTAGGAATGGGCTCAAGAAGGAAGAATTGTTCTTAGAGAAGATATGGGCTTGGCATACCCAAGGCCCAAAACCCTTACCCAAATCCATTTCCTTTATCCATACCCATTTCCATGAGAGCCATCAGATTGGATCCATCTTGTCATCCAACGGTCACCTCATCATTGTGCATCAAATCCCGATGATTCCGCCCAACACTACAGCACCTAACCTAATCTAGCACCGTTGACTTCGTTGTGTTCCACATCCAACGGTCGCTACAAACTGCTTCTCTCTTAGCCGTCCGATCTACCTACCATCTCCATATCCAGCGGCTCAGCTCGCCAAACATCGAACCAGATGCTCCCGCTTCACACCCTAGCACCGAATCCTATTATCCACCCAAACAACCCATCGCCCCAAAACTTCATCTCCTTCACCCGACAGTTGCAGAGCTCTGCAACTCCACCACCTCCCCTCTCTGCCGCTGTCACTTCCGTCACCACCACCAGTTCCATCACTGCCACTACTATCTCTTCGCCGACAACACCCCCATATCCCTAGCCTAGTTATTTTCTTCATCTCACAATCTCTGAAACCCTAGGTTTTGGGGTGAGTAAAATAACTCGAAATTAGGGGACAATAGGAGCAGAGGAAGAGCATCAAGGACTAGAGGAGGCATGGGTCGAGCAGATTTTGGGAGTTTGTAAGTTAAATTTTGTGTAATTTAAAAAAACCCTAATTTTCTGATTTGGGGATTTACAATTAGGGTTAGTGTTCTGGTATAAATTGTACACTGTGTAACATTGTGAAGCATGGGGGGAGAGACCCAAGTTAATTAGAGTGAAAAATTATCAATTCATTTGCAATTGGTTGTTGTCCTGTCAGTGTTGATTTTTCCATGTACACCAACCCTGCTAGTATCATGTTAGGTCTTCTATTCATGAACTAAACATCCTAGCTAGGGTTTAGATGAAACCCTTAGCCTTAATGCTAGGATGTGTGCTTATTGCTACTGATTTATGCTAAGATCACTGTGTAGGATATATTTTTGTTGATGAACAACATATTGCTTTCACCTAGAATGTCAAGCATCCTAGGTAGTTAGAATCCTTCTATGTATGTTCACTTACTCTCAAATGCTTGTTATTGTGTTTTGATTAGTTGTTCTTTAAGCAGACAACTAATGCTTGCCGTGATTTAGTGATTGGAGTTAAATTATCCACTTAAAGAAGCTGAGTAGTGCAATAGCTAACATGATAGTATGGGCTGAGAGGTGAATTCTCAAACCCTAGTTTCCCATTCATCAGATTCACCATCTC
The DNA here is from genome assembly GCF_003573695.1 of Papaver somniferum. NCBI lineage: Eukaryota > Viridiplantae > Streptophyta > Magnoliopsida > Ranunculales > Papaveraceae > Papaver > Papaver somniferum. Next base: position 41,429,489 of record NC_039364.1, read on the forward strand.
TTCATTGCTGTTCAGAAATCTTAACCTCAATATTTGCTTGTTCACCTTTAGTTATCTTTGTAACCTTGCTTCAATTTCCATGATTGAATTAGTGTAATGCTCTGCCTACAAATCTGCATGTTCAGTTAATATAAATGATTAGTGTTAATGATTAATGATTAATGTTGAATGAGTAGTCAGTGATTAATGCATCAGAAATAAATGCTGTGTTGACTTTGATGTTAGTAGAAATCCAATGCTAGCCTGAAGTTAATGCCATGAATGTTTTGAGTTCAGTTTGATAGTTATGATTGGTACAAGTTAATGTTAGTTCTGTTTAATGTTAGTGAAAAAATAAATGTTAGTTTGATTTGTCCGATTAGTAATCTGCCCTGGTTAGTGTAATCAGTTAGAAATTGGTTACAATAAGAAAAATAGCACTTGCACCCCCTTATCCATGTGGAACTGACCTGTGCTTGTCCTGTGTTGCTTGCCGACACTGTGCACTTGCAGTTAGAATTTTTAGGATCATTTCTAGTCCTACCACGTACCCGTTTGCATACTTAAGTAGGTTACGTTCTAAAATTGGTTTGTTCATGAACTAATACATTTATATAGTAAATAATGCAATCTTTTGCAAACTGTGGCTATAATATTCATAAAATGATTGGAGTGAATCAAAATCGATTTTGCTTCAATTGTGTCTTTTATACTTCTATGAGAATATAAAAAATTGAACAACTCTCTAAGTAGTTTCACTTGAGTCATTTGAACTAGTTATGATAAAGATGAATAAGGTTGATATGAAGGTGCTCATATGGCTAACCATTGGTTAAATATTTTTGAACCAACTAAGTGTACATGTTTAGGTACAATTACCTTTATCTAAATGACGATACATTTGATTTGTGTATAACAAGCTAAGTTCGATCTAACGATTGAAAGATATTAGCTTGAATCTAATTAGGTTTTCATCTAACGGTGAATATTGAATGCTTTATTACCAAGGTAACATTGATTGCAAGCCCTGATTTGAAGACTATATAAAGGAGAACTCTAGCAACTGGGAAACCTAATACCCACACCTCCTGTGTGATACTAGTTGCGACTAGAGTCGATTCTCCTTTAACCTTAGGTTTTTCACGAAACCATGTAGGTTAACGACTTAAAGAATTCATTGGGATTGTGAATCCAGACCCAACTATTTTCTATGTAGTTGCGTGTTCTGATATTGTTGTTTTCTATCGTGATTGAGTACTATCTTCTTTAAGATTTGCTCGAGATTTATTCTCCGATAGGCAAGATTGAAAAGTAGTCACAAACATCTTCTTCTCGTCGTTTGTGATTCCACAACATCTTGTTTCATTTATCGGTTAAGATTATTGTTAGGTGATTGACAATACTAGGATGTTCTTCGGGAATATAAGTCCGGTTTATCAATTGGTTCATGTTCACCTTCGTTTATAAAAAGAAGGAACAAAACTCATAGGTATATCTTTGGGAGACAAATTTTTCTATAAAATAGAATTTTCTGTGTGATACAGATTTGTTTATCAAGTCTTCGACTTTGGGTCGTAGCAACTCTTAGTTGTGGGTAAGATCAGCTAAGGGAATCAAGTGCGCAGAATCCGACGTGGTTCAAGAGGCGTAAGGAATGCAACTGTACCTTGATCAGTGTGAGATTGGTTAGGACTCAACTACATTCCAGTCCAAAGTTAACTTGGAGTAGGCTAGTGTCTGTAGCGGCTTAATACAGTGTGGTGTTCAAATCTGGACTAGGTCCCGGGGTTTTTCTGCATTTGCGGTTTCCTCGTTAACAAAACTTCTGGTGTCTGTGTTATTTCTTTTTCGCATTATATTTTGTTATATAATTGAAATATCACAGGTTGTGCGTTGAATCAATCAATTGGTAAATCCAACCTTTGGTTGTTGATTGAAATTGACTGATCCTTGAACATTGGTCTTTGGTACCGTTCAAGTTATTTCTCTTATATTCAATCGGGATCGCAAATTCTTATTTGTTTGATTGCAGATTGAATTGAGAAATTGAGATACAACTCGTGGATATAATTTTCTTGAGACTGAGTCTGACTGTCTAGTTGATTCTCTCGAAAGTATATTGGAGTTTGTCCATACAGATTGCTAAGAAAAATATTGGGTGTGGTTGTTAGACCCCCACTTTTTCAGAAATACAGGTTTCGAAGTATCAAAGAAAATATAATTTTACATATATTTAACCTATCTCCAAGTGAAGTCTTTCAAAGCCTCACCAACGCTCTCGAACCTTCAGTGTCGGTTGACAAACATTCAGTATTATTCTCAACAGTGATACATGGGTGCAATTCAAAAACTCTTTGTTTTGGTAAGGGTGAGAAGTGGAGATAATAGTGCTGAAATGATTTACAAATATGTCTTCAAGTTGATTTTTATCCTTATACCACTTACAATTAAGTAACTTCAAGGATTTAATAAGATTCTTTTTCTATAAAAGGGATTTACTAAGATCAAAGTGTCTTCTTTTGTTAGCAAAATTATGATAAACGCCAATGTTTTTATCAAAACTATTACTAGAGTAGTATATATCTCCCTAAATTTTCGAGCATAAAAATATTCTTAAATGTTTTAAGTCAACTTCGACACATCTTACAGACATTGCACAATAAATATATGAAATTCGTCTGTTCAACTGTTGTGGCTACTCAATGAGAGATTAAACTCTTTGATCAATGTTCTCAAAATGAGACAAATTCCAATTTTTAATGAGACCATTAGCATTCCTTAGTTTATTAGTAAGATGGAGCTTCTGACTTGATGTGTGAATAAGTGTTCTTAAGAGCAAGTCTTATGGTGGAATCCAACCTATTCCAAGTGTGGAAAAACCATGGAATGTCAAGTCTAGTGGCTTCCAAGTTGGGGCTTTCCACAAAAAATCCAAGGAGGGTTCCATGGTTTGGTGGAAGGGTTCGTGGAATCCATCTAAACGCCAATAAGAATATCGCTAAACGCAAATAAGATTGGCGCTAAAAAACGCCATTAAGAATTGCGTTTTATTTTATCCGTATATTTAAAATGAGTTATTGAAATCTAACGGCCGAAAAAAAAAGCTTCATTCTTAATTGCGTTTTTTTAGCTCCATTCTTAATTGCGTTTTTTTAGCTCCATTAAGAATAGCGTTTCTACTATTCCACCATTACACTAGCGCTTCCATCCACAGTTCCAAGTGCTGAGAAGGCGTGGAAGATGGATGGATTCCATCATAAGACTTGCTCTAAGTATGAGAAACATTTGAACAAAAAACTGCCTAGAGGCCCTAAAACCCTGTTAAGCCTCGGTCTTATTAAATTAGCACCCGGTTATTTACCCTTTCTAGTTTGGGATCCAGGGCATTTATTTACAAAAATAAAAAAAGGGTCATTATGAAGTAATTTCCCCAAAACCCCTTTACCAACTATTCTCTTTCTACCCATTTTATCCTTAATTAATTAGTGGTAATTAACAATGTTAGATGTGAGATCAACTAATGTAAATCGATCTTCAAAACATCAAATAACTGATTTTTTTTCTCGAAAACACTACCCAGAACCGATTTACGTTCATGCACTCATAAACCGATTCTGGGTCGGTGTTTTGGTATTGAAGAAGGACATAAAGAATCGATTGAAGGACGCATAGATAAAATTCGATTCCCATAATCAGATTTTTTGGTGTCATATATTAACCGATTATTTCGTTTTCGTAAGCAAAAAAGTTCATTCATACTTTTATTTATTTCAAATCTACCCATTTTCGTAGGAATCACGGTTGCACTTAGTGATAGACACAATTTTGTGTCTAAGTTGTCCTCAATTTTCTGTATTGTTGGTACTCCATTTTGTACTTATTATGACGTTTTGTGTGTTTGTAGGTATTTTTGGGAAATAAACATTTTTGGAAAAATCGGCCCGAAAAATCACTCAGAGAACCCCGGGAGGACATTTGCTATTTGGACCCCCATTTTGGATAAGGGGCACACAGTTGATAAGGGGCACCCCATGACACCCCTAAAGGCAACTGCTATCGGCACCCCCACTTTGGTTAGGGGGCCACCCTTCTCTCATCATTTGAATTTCAGAATTGGCTGGAAAGTTCGGTTCTTCCCCGACAGATTTGGGTTTGAATTATTGAAGTATTTTAGAGAGATTCAATCGCCGAGACTTGTTGGGCTGGACTTGTTAGAAATAATCAGGGATGATACAGTTGTTTTATTGGCGTAAATTGGGCTGGATAATAGTTTCTCGACGAAACAGAGATACAAGATAAACTCGGATTTCCTGTATTGATTATGGGAAAGATTTAGTGAGACTTAATCGGCAGAATTTGTTGGATATATCATGTTTCAGTAAAATAACAATGATAAGTCAATTGGAATCGTAAAAGGAGGAAGGAAATCATTAATCTCGTTGCAACAGGGGACATGAAAAACTCTCGAGATTTTATGTTGCTGTCACACGCTGTTGCGTTATTTTTGGAAGCTGCGGAAGTTTGACTCAATATATACTGTGTATCCAACGTGCTGAGCTGCAACAGTTACATGAAAATCAAATAACATGAAATTATTCCCATATCCTGCATGGGGAGTAAAATAAAATATTTTCATTGATTGTTGCGATATTTTAAACCCTGTCGAGTATAAAATGAGGTGTTGGGAAGTCAGTAGGGGTATGGAGAGTTAGGGGAAGAAACAGAGCGTAGAATAGGAAGTTGCAGAGCTTTCTCTGCTGCTGAATGAAGAAGAAGATACGAAGAACAGCTACTACAGACAACAGTCGTTTATTCTAGCGTCTTAAATTTTCAAATCTGTGTAACAGTCTGTCTGACTACTTAGCTTCAGTTTGCAACATATATTGTAACAGTGCATTCTGTGACGCCTCTACGACGTTGCGAATCTCTGTTTTATTTTACTTCTTCAATAAAAACACCATTTGAGCTATGAGTTATCTTTTTGAGTGTGTTTTCTTTATGTGGAGCTAAACCCCATCACTGGGACGACGGGGGAAGCAACTTTTCATGATTGTGGTAATGAATTAATTATTTTATTGACTTTTTGCATAGATTTAATTGCTTTATGATTTCTATTAATTGCTTGTTATTTTTTCTGATGTCGCATGCTTAGTTTTAATTACTTTTGATGCGTCATGCTCACAACTTACAACTAATGTTTTATGAAATCTACTTTGGCAAAGAATAAAGTTAATATTTCTTGTGTTATGAGCTATAAATCTCAAGAATTAATTTCTAAAACCCATGTCTATGAAAGGCAGTGAAATCTTGAGTCCCAACACCTCTCTTCATCTTGTTACCATTATTTGTATATATTTTGTTATCTTAGTGTTTTCTATTTTTAATTCTTAAAATCAATATCATCAAGTCCGAGTGAACGACAACCTTTCTTACCACTATATAAAATTCGATCAATTTTTGGCGCCGCCGACACGAACTTGTTTTTAGATTTGTTTCTTAGGTTTTCATTTTTATTATTTTTGTTCTTTTTTACGCGTTTTGGTATTTTCTGTTTGCTTTCAGATTTGGTGCAGAGCTTATTTAAAAGAGAAAGTGTTGAAAAGTAAAGCGAAGCCAAAGAAGGAAAGAAAAGAGAAATCCAAAGGAGTAATGAAGAATATTTTTGTATATAGTTAATTTATTTTAATTAGATTTTTTTTATTTTTTTTAGAAACTGTAATTAGGGTTATATTTTTGTAATCTTTTATTTTCAGACATGTTTTTTGGACTTTATTTTTGGGACATTCTTTTGGACATTATTTTTAAAACCCTAAGGAAGGGTTAATTTAAATAAAACTGCTGCAGGGAAGGACGACAGTTACGATACTGTCTCGGCCCCTCAGTTTCGTACACTGACATTGGAGTCGGTGGCCTGAGTCGACTTCAACGGTTCATCGCCCGTCTGGTACGGAGGTAAGACTCTATCCACCCATGAATCCCCTGTCAGTGGGTTTTATTTTGTGTTGAGAATGTCGAACTGGTATTATAATATCCAATACAACGAATATACGACTGAGCAACATGGACATTATTCCTATTATGATCATAGTGTGAATAGTGGTTGGGAACGCCATCCTTTTGAAGGACATGGGTCATACCATGGTGAGACAAACTACTATCCACATGCATACCGGTCATACATGCAAGATTCTTATATTTCTCCTCAACTAGAGTCGGCAGGTAGGATACTTGAGTCAACACGTAAGTTACTTGATCCGACATATGAGTCAACTGAGACAAATGACTTAGTTATGGAAGAAATAATCGTAACCAAGAATGAACCTTCTTTACATGATACCATCAGGAAGTCTTATGAGTCGATTCAGAAGCGTTTGTTAGAGGCGCAAAATGCTCGATATAGTGTTTCCAATAGTACCCTTGAAAATGAGGTCAATTTTTATAATCAATATGACGAGGTTATAATTGGTAACAATACTTGTTTATATGAGGTTCGATCATTTTCATGTTATTATAATGATGATCATGATGTGGATAATGTTGATGAAGAATCTGAAGTTTTTAGGCATAGTGATCAGGAATTTGTTACTCCAATTGAGCTTTATAATGATAGTAATATTTCTGGTTTAAATCCAAATAATTTTAATAATTATTCACTTATTCAAAAGGATGAGGATTTGACTAGAAATACCCCCATTTTAGACGATGTAGTTTTTCCATTTTACGAAGCCGATGATAGTTTTGAGGAACGAGTTTATTCTGAGATGAGTGAGGATGAACATTAGACATTAGACATAGAAAAATAAAATGAACTTGTAGAGATGAGTGAGGATGAACCTGACTTAGAAGAATCAATTGTCCATTTCCAGGAATCTGATGACCTAGAAATTAGGGAAGTTGTGACTAGTCTTTCTAGAGACCCTGAAAACTCTAAGTTTGGGGGTGATTATCATTCTCCATGTGCTTTAACTCTTAGAAAGGCCCCTCACTTGAGACTTGACATTTGTGCCTCAACCATTTTACAAAATTATCTTCATACACGTTTTCCTGAACCTAATGATGTCCAGAAAGAAGTTCAATTTTTAGAAACCCATCCTCTGGTTGATGTGGTTAGGCCAGGCTACGATACCTCGATTGACTTTGTTTTCCCACCAAAAACTTTTTCTTCAATTGTGGGAACTTATGAAATTCAAATGTGTCAAATATTAAGTTTTAAGACTAAACCTAATTACTTTAGGAGATTAGGGTCGATACATTTGTTTAAGGAAGACCATCACTCTCTTTTTGGTCAGCTGTGTAAGTCAAATTTGATTGACTTTAAGGATCCGCAATTATTTAGGTTATTATTATGTGCTTCTAAGTTTTATTTGAGTTTTTCCAGACTTTAGAACCTGAACATTCGGATCTAACTTATGAGGAAATGCAACCCATGAAAATATTTTATCTAGACCCAGTTATAGAACCTGAACCTGAATCATAGCTAGATGTAGTTGTTTTAAACAGGAAACTAGACAAGGGTGTGCTTTATCTATTAATTTTCTTGCCATGTTGCAGATTCCTTTTACTTGTGATAGCCTTATTTGGTTTTGGTGATCCGCATTTATTCCGGCTATTACTTTATGATTCTTTAAGGTGACTAATCCTTTCTTAGTCTCGCTGAAGACTTTAAACTTAGCACTTCTTGGGAGGTAACCCATGCTCATGCAACACGGTAATATATTTCCTTAACTCTTTTCTTGAAGTGGTAACAGTTTCTCCTTGTTCATGCTTTTAATTTCATCTTTAGAACATTGAGGACAATGTTAGATTTAAGTTTGGGGGTATGGGAGAAACTTTTTAGTTGCAGTGTAAATATACAAACTCCAGGGCCTAGAAATTTATGCTTATTAAGGTTAGCACTAACCAATCTAAGTGGATGGAAACATTTATAGAGTCTATTCATAAAAGCACAAAACTCAGGTGTTAGAAATAATATGATAGTTTCGCCATATCTCGTTGAGTCCTTTTCACCTTCTGTTTTTATTTTTATTTTCTTTTAAGTAATTTGGTGGGGCACACGATTCAAGTTGTTACCATTGTTAGGGTGAAATAGAGTGATTGAGATACCTAAAAAAAAATAAAAAAATAAAAAAATTGAAATAAAAAAATAAAAGAAAAATAAATTGAGACCAGACCATCAGACCAACCGGAATAAATTCAATAAAGTCGGCCACTGGTTCCCTTGTATATGCCAGTTGTATTGACCTAGAGTTAGGATTATCGATCGCTGGTCCACTTGTATATGCCAGCTGTGTTGATATTAGTCAGACCGGTATCTCAGTCCATTAGGATAGGTTTATCTTGGTAGTGGCCTTCAAACAGATATAGGAAACACCGTTCACCTTAAAACCATCTATGTTTTTCTCTATATCCATCTTCTTGATCTTTTCATGTGATTGATTTGACTCCGGTTATGATGTCTATAGTGAGACTATCTGAGTAGAGCTCTGTCACTTATATATGAATTTTAGTATGCTTGAGTGCAAACTCGTGTACAACAATTGGAATTTCGCATCAGGGTACTTCCTCCTATAGTCAATGATTGTATGCCAACCAAGGAGATTTTTTAGTGCTTTTCAAGGTTCCGCGTAGATAGCTAGGGTCTGGAGTAAAGGTTTTGTGGGTACACCTCTGGTAAACCCTCCCGAGACTATAACTCGGCCACTAGGGTCACCTAGGGGTTCAAAGGCTTGTTGCACATGTTAAGTGCAATCGCGATGCCTCCGACAGTGAGTTAGGATTTTATTTTCTAGATTAGATTTGCTCGAGGACTAGCAAATAATAAGTTTGAGGGTATTTGATAGACACAATTTTGTGTCTAAGTTGTCCTCAATTTTCTGTATTGTTGGTACTCGATTTTGTACTTATTATGGCGTTTTGTGTGTTTGTAGGTATTTTTAGGAAATAAACATTTTTGGAAAAATCGGCTCGAAAAATCACTTGGAGAACCCCCGGAGGACATTTGCTATTTGGACCCCATTTTGGATAAGGGGCACACAGTTGATAAGGGGCACCCCAGGACACCCCTAAAGGCAGCGCTATCGGCACCCCCACTCTGGTTAGGGGGCCACCATTCTTCATCATTTGAATTTCAGAATTGACGGGAAAGTTCGGTTCTTCCCTGGCAGATTTGGGTTTGAATTATTGAAGTATTTTAGAGAGATTCAATCGCCTGAGACTTGTTGGGCTGGACTTGTTAGAGATAATCAGGGATGATACAGTTGTTTTATTGGCGTAAATTGGGATGGATAATAATTTCTCGACGAAACAGAGATGGAAGATAAACTCGGATTTCCTGTATCGATTATGGGAAAGATTTAGCGAGACTTGATCGGCAGAATTTGTTGGATATATCCTGTTTCAGTCAAATAGCAATAGTAAGCCAATTGGAATCGTAAAAAGAGGAAGGAAATCATGAATCTCGTTGCAACAGGGGACGTGAAAACTCTCGGGATTTTATGTTGCTGCCATACGTTGTTGCGTTATTTTTGGAAGCTGCGGAAGTTTGACTCAATATATACTGTGTATCCAACGTGTTAGAAACGTGCTGAGCTGCAGCAGTTGCGTGAAAATCAAATAATAGGAAATTATTCCCGTATCCTGCATGGGGAGTAAAAGAAAATATTTTCATTGATTGCTGCGATATTTTAAACCCCGCCGAGTATAAAATGAGGTGTTGGGAAGTCAGTAGGGGTATGGAGAGTTAGGGGAAGAAACAGAGCGTAGAATAGGAAGTTGCAGAGTTTTCTCTGCTGCTGAATGAAGAAGAAGATACGAAGAACAACTACTGCAGACAACAATCGTTTATTCTAGCGTCTTAAATTTTCAAATCTTTGTAACAGTCCGTCTGACCACTTAGCTTCAGTTTGCAACATATATTGTAACAGTGCATTCTGTGACGCCTCTACGACGTTGCGAATCTCTGTTTTATTTTACTTCTTCAATAAAAACACAATTTGAGCTATGAGTTATATTTTTGAGTGTGTTTTCATTATGTGGAGCTAAACCCCATCACTGGGACGACGGAAGAAGCAACTTTTCATGATTGTGGTAATGAATTAATTCTTTTATTGACTTTTTGCATAGATTTAATTGCTTTATGATCCCTATTAATTACTTGTTATTTTGTCTGATATCGCATGCTTAGTTTAAATTACTTTTGATGCATCATGCTCACAACTTACAACTAATGTTTTATGAAATCTACTTTGGAAAAGAATAGAGTTAATATTTCTTGTGTAAGGAGCTATAAATGTCAAGGATTAATTTCTAAAACCCATGTATATGAAAGGCAGTGAAATCTTGAGTCCCAACACCCCTCTTCATCTTGTTACCATTATTTGTATATATTTTGTTATCTTAGTGTTTTCTATTTTTAGTTCTTAAAATCAATCTCATCAAGTCCGAGTGAACGACAACCTTTCTCACCACTATATAAAATTCGATCACTTAGCTCGTGCGTCAAGCCTTTGGACCCCTAGGTGACCCGAGTGGACGAGTTGTAGTCTCGTGAGGGTTTACATAAAGATCTGTCCACAAAATCTACGCAAAAACTCCTAATACTATCAATATTCATCGGAGGAATCCGAGTCCGATTCACCCACCATAAAGTCCTGGACGTACTCGGAAATTTTGGATACCGTGAAGTGATAGCTTTTATCAAATGTGAATGCTTTCCCATTTTCCTCCAAGTAGCGCGCTTTCACGACTTCATGCTACAAAAACACAACACAAACTTACTTTGTTAGTTACAAATTAATAAAATTAGATTATGTAGAATAAACAATAAAAATACTTACAAATTGACATGCTAAAGTGATTACCGTTCAAAATCCTTTGTTGGATAGTGTAGATGGGGAAAACGATTCACTGGTTTTTTAGGGAAGTGAAGAGACGAGCGTGTTTCCTAGACTCCTCAACCGAGAAAACTGCTTAACCTCACACAGATGCACTGCAAAGGGAGTGCTTAGATTCGAGAGATCAATCTGTAGGACTCCGGCCTAAACCAAGTCAATGGCCGTTCCAGAGTCAATTCGGTCGCAAAGAGGGAGATGGGTTGATCTGTAGGAGGGAAGCTGAGAATTGTGTGAGATCCGTGATGATCAAGGATTGTGGATGTGTTGAAGGTTTCTGCAATTTTTGGTGAACTGATGAGTTCGAATAAGTTCTGATAGATTGATGAATTCTTGAGAGTAGTTACTCGAGAAATTCGACAATTGATGATAGCTAGTGATCATTCGTTGTCTTCAATCATGGATTCAGAGACTTATTTATATTGTCAGAGTCGTGAATACCTTGATCCCTGTAAGTGTGATGGTTTCTTGAGCGAAAGAGTGGGAAAGTGGGAGATCGTGGTGAAACCAGTTCCAGATTGTACGGAGACTTGGTTGATCATTTACCCACTATTTTGCTAACTCCTTCAACCGTTGACACGACTTACACACATTTCTCGTCGTGGATGAATCCACGTGCCGTAGACCACCAGACCAAAACCCTAAGTGATATCCCCCCATTTGTGACGTGATTGATGTCTCACAAATCGTGGAGTTTGCAAGGAAGACGTGTTTTAATTAGTCAGTTATTGACTGATTAGACAGTGAGTCTAAGTTTTGTTGAATCGAGCATGATTGACGAATGCTTAGTGATTCATGAGTATTAATGTTGCTCGTCTGAGCAAATATTGTAAATTCGACGAGTTGTTGAATATTGATGAGTTACTGAATATACATGGATTATTCGAGCAACTGAGCAAGTATTGCTCGATTCGACGAATTACTGATAAATTACTGAATATTGATAGTTGGATCAATATTCGAGCAACTGATCAAGTATTTCTCAATTCGACGAATCATTTATTGGTGACGTGACCCAATAAAATATTAATTAAAATATTAGTAGATTACCGAATATTATATAATTAATTTAGATGTTGATTGCTGGATCAACATAAATTTATTAGTGTTTGAACTTGCTCAAAAATGATGATTTCGTGGAGCGTTTGTTCGAAACCCTAATTTTCGATCAATCCTTCATCAATTTGACGAATTGCTGAAAATTGGTCGAAGAGGGACCGACCACATGGGATGATGGACGACCATGTGATTCCCGAATGCTCGAGTGAGCGTGCACCAGGGTCTTGAGTCGACCAGTTGGTAAAAGAATGATGATTAAATGCCCATTTCATCATTTACTGAAATATTTTTGGGTTCAACATTAGGTGATAAAACCTAGGTATGAAAGATAGGTACCGATCAAGAGAGCATGGGACCGGATCTTGGTGGTCACGGGACCAGTTGTTGGCCGTTTGAGCAATCCCCAGGTTGGTTAGACAAGTTTTGGGCCCAATATGAGCAATTGAGCAAATTAGGTCAGAATTATGAAAACGTGTGGGTCCGGCTTTGTGCAATCCATAGGAATGACCCTGGTCGGTCATGAAGGCATGCACGTGTTTTCGTGGTGTCCATGTCTCCGTAATGAGAGTTTCAGCATTTCCTGATGTGCGTTCGAGCAACATTGTCAGAAGAGTTTCATCTTGACTGAAATTCTTGATTTTTGTTGGAATGAGCATGTATGCTCAATTGATCAACATTTTGTAAATATTAAAATAAGAGTATTTTAACATTTAAAATTGCCGTGAGAGGCTAGCTGGTCATGTGACCATGTTGGCTTTTAGTTTTTCATGATTCGAGCCAAATTTGAGAAAATATGAATGAATCAAGAATTTTGCTCAAACCAAGGATTTTCATGAATTGAGGAAAATAATAATTATAAAAGACTAGGGATTGCAAGGTGTGGGGCCGGCCACGGCTAGGGCATGGCCGGCCGGCTATGTTGCCCGGTCCCGCACGCCTTTCCCTAATTTTATGTTATTATTTTTTCATGAAACCATGATATTATGGAGAATCCATGAGTTTTCGTTGAAACAAAGAAGTTTCATGAGTTTAGGAAATAATAATTATAAAAAACTAGGGATTGTGAGGTGTGGGACCGGCCACGGCTTGGGCATGGCCGGCCGGCTAGGTTGCCCGGTCCCGCATACCTTTCCCTATTTTATAATATTATTTTCACGAATCCATGAAGTTATGGAGAATTCATGAGTTTTGCTCAAACAAGGAAAGTTGCTAAAATCAAGGAGTTTTCATGAGTTCATAAAAATAACAAAATAGGAAAAATAATGGAAGAGGCTTGGGACCGGCCACGACCATGGCACGACCGGCCGGCAGGTGGGCCCGGCCCCTGAACTCCTCTTATTAATTTATTTTATTTTATTATTATTTGTTGTTTTTCTCCTGTTTTGCGTAGGATTCCTCATCTGTCCATATTTTTGGATGCTCGTTTGTGCATCCGGGTGCTCAGTCGTGCATTGCATCATTTTTGTGGGGCTTACTCGGTTATGATCCAGATGCCTGATTGTTTAGTATTTATTACTAATTTATGAAATTCGATGGAGAATGATTCATGAAACATAGTAATAAAAGTGAGTAGTTGTTTATTATCAATCCATAGGATCCGCCGTGTATTCGACCATGAATTCAGAATAATAGAGTCGAATATTACCATTCCATGGGATCGTGGATTCGACCATAGAATCGGAGTAATTAAAAATTACCATTTCATGAGACCAACCGTGGATTCGATCATGAAATGGGAGTAATAATATTATCTATTATCATTCCATGAGATTAACAGTGAATTCGATCATGAAATCGGAATAATGAGATGATACAATTGTTTATTGCCATTCCATGGGATCAGGTCGTGGATTTGGCCATGGAATATGAGCAATTGTTATTGCCATTCCATGAGATCAGGCCGTGGATTCGACCATGGAATAGGAGCAATAATTATTTCCATTCATGGGATCAGGCTGTGGATTCGACCATGGAATAGGAGCAATAGTAGATCATTCTGGGAATTCAGTAGTAAATGTCACGGTAGAATTAATCTATTACATAAGAGATATTAGCCAGTTAAAGCGTCATACCCATTCCGAAGGTGTATAGTCAGAAGACAGCGAGTCGCCGAAGTCCTGAAGACGTTGTTGCTCTCAATCTACGGAGAACCGCCTGGATCTATACACGGTCTCTCTACATAGTCAGGGAACAGTGAGTATCACCGACGTCCTGGAGGCGTTCTTGCTCTCAATCTACGGAGAACCTCCCAATCGTTCTTCTATGTAGAGGCGGGTCTCTCTCATGTATCCAGAGAACAGTGAGTGTCACCGACGTCCTGAAGGCGTTGTTGCTCTCAATCTTTCGGAGAACCGCCTAATTACGTTATTCTACATAGAGGACATGATGAAATGCGTGGCACTGAACGCTCAGCTAGTGGAGGTCTTTCAGGAAACATATTCATCATGGCTTCGTAACATATGGATCGTCACATGCCTGAAGCCAACACAAAAACATGCAGTATCATGATTTTACGGTTTTGTCCTTTGTTGAAAATCCACCATCAACATTAAGTCCCCTGCTTAGTGAGGGACAGTCATGTTCCGCTGTAAGCATTAGATGGTGATTTTCAGTCGACGAGATCGGTGGTTGAACTCAGTCATACAAAGGTAGTCTTAGAATCCTCGATTTTCTCCAATGGTGTCATGTACGAGCAAATGCGCAGATAAGGACCCTGATAGCAAGATAGAGTGTCATATCGTAAGCGTGGAGAGATGAGGCACTGCTGATTTGGGCGTTCAGAAGCCTAGTTATGGTCGGTTTAGGATTCATGGGCCCGAGTCTAAAAAAGGAAACCCATGTGCAGGAACAAACGTTCGTTCGTTTGTTAGTTTAAGAAACAAACAAAATATACCTGAGTCTAGTGATAAAATTTTTGTCTACGCGCTTTCACGAAAGCTAAAATTTTCTTTTTTGAATATGTGAGATTTCACAAAAGGGAATAAACTCTCGGTTCAAAGGTGGATGCTCGTACGAGAGAAAAGTGTTTTTTTTTTGAATAGACGTGCGTCTGTTAGCAATAAATTTTTTTGTCTATGAGCTTTCGTGAAAATTTTTATTTTCGATATGTGAGCTTTATAAATTTTTTGAAAATACACTTCTCGTTTCAATGACGGATGCTCACTAGAGGGAGCAAAAATATATACATATATTTTCAAAGTTACGTGGGTTTCACGTTAAAATATATATTTTGTAAAATCAATGTTTTGATTTTGAACAACTGTTGAAAGTAGACAATTATTCACGGTGAAATAATGTCTGTATGTGAGTTTTCACAATTGTAGAATGGACGTCTGTCAAATTTTTGAAAAATCAGTGAATGTTCACACAGTTAAAACTTATGTGAAATTAAGTTTTTGATTTTCAGCAATTGCTAGAAGTAAACAATTTTTGATGAAATACTGTTTGCATGGATTTTGTGATCTGGTAGTGTATGCACAAAACCAATGAGTGTTCACTCGGTGGGAGTCGCTCACACGGTGAAAATAATGTGAATTGTCCACATGATGGAAGTTTCGTGAATTGTTCACAGTTTTATGAAAATCACGTTATGGTTGTGAATAACAAATTTTGTTCGTCTTTGCAGGTTTGAAGGAGCGAACAAATTCTCGAGATTGTAATCACTACAGCTAGTGAAATTGTAAATAGGTAAGAGTTGGATAGTTACCATTTTTGTAGACGCTGTTGTGAGCACCTTTATTCCATGATTCATTGTTTTGTTGAATCCTGCGCTTTGTATGAACGATGTGCCGAAGTAGACACTTTGCAAGAATGACTGACTCCCATGATGATAATTCCAAACATGGTGTTTCCAGAGATGACATCTCTACAGACGCAACTTTAAGAAATGGTACTTCTGGGACCTCTGAGTGATGGTGAGAGATCCTTCATACTGAGTTGTACTTCTGGTTATTTCATTATCTTTACCACAGGAAGATCATACAGTGAGATCCCAGATCAATGTAGGCTCCATGAAAATGGAAGAATGTCTGCGAGAGCGGAGAACCCAGAAGTAAGGACTACATGATGTTAGCAAATGATGTGTAGTCCCCAGCCGTTTCTTTGGTGAGTTGTTAGCGCTCCTTGTGTCATGATTTTTTCCTTCCCGTGCAATTAGGATCACGAGACCAAGGTTTTTTATTTATTTTTAAGACTTTTGCTTCATCGATTGACGACCTTCAACTTGTTCCCGGGCAAACAATTTAGGAATCCAGCACTGATGAAGACGTCAATGTAATCATCTCTTTCGTGCAGGCGATCGTGGCATCTCCTTGAATGAAATAATAATAATTATTTTTGATGTACCCAGGAGCAAATCATTGTAGATAAGAAGCATGTTGATGAAGCGTGCTCTTCTTTGGGACATGAGAATATGGAGAATTCCCGAAATCCCGAACCGAATGGAGATAGCGGCGTTGCCGATGGAGATTTCGGCGTTGCTAAGCCTTCAAATGATTTAGAGACTCCCATAGTAAGTATGTCTCCTGTAATATCTTTATAGAAGTATGAAATTGATGATTTGTGAATGAATGAATGAGAATCTATGTGAGTATACGAGTAATTTTGCTAAATACGTCACCAGAAAATTTCAGACTTCAGCCTTTTAGTAAAAACATTGTATAATCTTCGTCCGGAGTTGGATTTTCGCGATCTGCATATGTATATTCAAGCCCAGAAAATTTCCAAGATTTAACATAGAATATTTTTGAGTTTTTATTATGTTTAAGGCATGAAAAAGGCGAAACAGTAAACTTCCAGGAGATTTTCAAAACTTTTTTAGATTGTATGTTGTCCAATGTTTTGGCCACATCTCTTTGCTCGTTCCTCTGATTATTGTGAATTTTGGATATGTTGTAGAGAACATCCATACGAAGAGAATGGTATATGACCCATACCTAGATTCTTCACCAATTGCTCCCAGTTTGTCGTCTTATACAGGACAGCGTAAAATTATCTTAGATGGGCTTGTTGTAAAACACTCTTGTTGTGTCATTAGACCATTCGTTTGTGTCTTGAACTGTTGGTGAAGGATTTTGATGTCATTGATTAATTTGAGATCGGGACCCCTTGATTGATACATGAGCATGGTGCTTGCAGCGCCATCTTGTTTCTGTCAGTCGTAGAAACTTCACTTCCGAAACCCTGGTCACGGGACCATCACTGAGGTTGCTATCAAGAGGGGGTGATGTAATGACCATGATTGCATGTCCCGGTGGCAGCATTCCTTTTATGATGAATGATCAGCATATGAGAGTCTGGTGTCACGATTCTTGGACTGTTAGACTTATCGCCATGATCAGTGGACCGTCAGTCCCCAGTATTTTGTTAAATCTCTCTTTTCGTTTTTCCTTCTTCTGGCAAGACCTAGATAGAGAACCCAGGTAGAAAAATTGATGTACAGACCTAGGTGGTAGAAGTTGGAGGCACCTTGATGAAGGACTTAGCGGAATGACCCGATGGACACTGATGTGGAAGTTATGAATCCCGTCTAAGAATTGCTGCTTGCATGTTGTATGCTCTGGAAACTTTAGGAACCTCATATGACGTCGGATTTCGATGCTTGACCCCAAGTTTTGAAGTTAAGATACTGAGTTATCACATGAGAAAAGAATCACTCAATTTGGAGTTGTAGAGGTCAGCCAACGAAGCGTGCACATTCGTAATTTGTAATCCCGTACAAATTTTTCAGATTTCATAGACCTGACGGTAAAGGCCATATCTTTCAGCTCGTATGTCCGATTGATGCGCCCTTTTGGTATGTTGTAGAAGAGACATAGACAAACATCTTTTGTTGAGGAAGTATTGTCCCATTCCCCACCCGTTGGTACGTTTTTGTAAACCCATGGTCTGAAGTGTGTTGTATCTCAATTATATAAGTGATGAAAACATCTTGTAGAGACTTTGGTTTATGCCTGTCTGTCGTGTAAGCTTTGGGAAGACGTTCATGTTACCATGTTTTCAGGTATAAACATCTTGATACAAATCATTAGAGCTTGAAGAAGTACGATCCATAGAGTAAAGCTTCAGAGAATGGATAGTTGATGAAGCCAGATGTTGCCTCTGAGGCTGATGAGACCACAATGGAATTTTCTCCAGAAATTCTTGTTGATGCTGAGACCATGAATGGAGTTCCTCCACACGTACTTTTTGATGCCGATACTATGGTTGGAGTTGCTCCAGAGACCGAAAATGATAGTCTTTTCTCTTCCATCCAGTGAGCCTTTACATGCACAAACCAATTGGTGAATTGAGCATTCCTTAGATGAAGGTGTACTAGTATTTCAACCCAAATTCTCCTGAATATGACTTCACTGTGAAGTGGCTTCGTCAGTGAATCAATGTTGTTGTGGATGATAACAGCGTCAGTCTCCATTCTGGACGTGATTGGTGAAGGTAGGAAATTCCCCAGTCTTGCAGGTGCTTGTGATGTAGAGAGGTTCCGTTTGACGACCTTGGAATCACATCGGGTTGCGATGACTTGTTATGTGGATAACATTTATTGAAATGTATTGAATTGATATTTCCAATAAGATCATGTCCCCAGTGCATCCCTCATACACTTAGCAGAGTTGAATGAGTTTGTAGCATCCATTGATGAATGATGTTGCATCTGCTTCATAAGTCTTATCATGGGATAGTGAAGGCTTATCGATTGTAATTCAGCTATACTTTGATCGTGTCGGTGTTGAACCAGTGTGTCATTGTCGAGATGTTGTGCTGAAGCTAGAGGCGTTATTATCGAAGGTGTACTCTTTGATTGGGAGTACAATTCGAAGGCTTCTTATGTGCTTGAGCGCTGAAGCGTTGAATGTCTTATACTTGATCGTCTCGGCTCCGTGTATCTTCTGTCGATTCAGCATTCCGCTGCGAGGGATTCAACACTTGTGCATCCATCAGAGATTTATGATTTTGTGGCACTCGTGGACATTCCTGCAAGTCTATGGAGAAATTCCCAAAGTGTTATTTTCCATGCTTCCGTCATCTCTCAGTGGTGAATGTCACGGTGAGATGCTCGATTCGAAGCGGTGTCAGGTTCAACCACTTGGTAAAATATTACTGGAGTGAGATTACCCACTCATAACGTCTTGTAATAGCAGAGATGCTAGCTGAGTTGAGTCCCCATGCTAGAATAACATGTGAAGGAATGAAAGACATAGACATGGAAGGAATGAGACTTGCCTGAATGCGAAACCTCTTGATGAATTTCTATGTATCTTTTGCAGGTTATTGTTTTAACCTCGTCAGAGTTCGAATTTCCTCCAAGTGCTCTGATGATGGAACATCCGCCAAAGCTTTTGGATCATAAATTTCTTTTTTGGAGAGGTTTGCAACAAAAGACGCTTTGTTTGTAATGGTTTTTTCTGAATGGGTCCATGCTATCACGTCATATCTTAGATTTTCCTGATTATGTGAAAGTTGTTATATGTTCAGGTTGAACGTATTTACCCCTTGAGAGTGATGTAGACATAAGCATCTCTGAGCGTTCCTTCATGGTCTCTGATTGAGATGGGTGCATGAGTAGCTTCTTGTCGACTGATGCATGTGACTCTGAAGGATTTCAGTGGAATGATATTGATGACGGTGTCAACATCGATCAACATTCTTTCGAATTCATTTCCTCTTGTGGCAAGTAGTCCCCAGTCGTGCATCTCCTTGTCTGTGGATGAAGGTTCAAGGAGTATTTCCTAGATGGACGGACGTCTGACACAATGTAATTTGGTGCTTTGAACATGTCTTTCCCCTGGGATTATTCATTTCTTCTTCAGTTGGCTGTCTCCTGATGAATGTCAATTTGGTTGCACCATCTTGAATCCAGACTTCCAGTAACTCGATCACTTCTTCAATGAGAAGAGAGAAGTTTGAATCTATCTGATCATTTCCTTGTTTGTTGATGCAGGGTTGAGGTTTTTGCATTTCAGGATTGGTTATCCTTTCTTTGCGCTTCCGAAGGATCATGAGATATTGGAGAAGTATGCTTCTGCTGTGGTGCTTCGGATTTCCTTTTGCTTCCTTCAGCAACAACGTTCATGGAAGGTTGGAGGTTGTATTGTCTATTGAAAAGACGCTGAGTATCTGATAAGCACGCAAGTGCTACATTTTATACCCATATTTATATTAGCTAGAACTCGATATTTTGGCTAATAACACTTCTTAGTGCTTCTGTAGAAAGTACTCGCAAATCCGATCACAGAAGGATATATGGCTAATTGGAGTATAGAATGGCATTTGCGATCTGAATTACTCATGTTGTTATCCATGGAAAGAGCCTTGAATGTGATGGCATGGTATCTCTATATATCAGCATCACTCCAGATTTACCACTCATGGCATCTAATACATATTCTGGAATTGTCTTGGCATGTTTCATACAAGCCAGGCCCAATAGTGTAGCTAAAGAGAACAATAGTCGAGGCTTAATTAAGTATCAAGTCTCCCCCACATTTCTTTGTGGTGCATCCAGTGCATTTCAACATCATGTTTTATTCCGTGTCACCACAAAACCAAAAGAACCTCAAGCTAACGGTGTTCGTCACGTCAAGAAAATGGATGGCTAGTTCACAGACTCATAAGTCAGACTAGAATAGATTGTCAAGATTTCCGGGGAATCAAGAGAAGGACAAGAAGCCTACTATTACCAGCTAATGGAGATACTGTTGAATTCAAGGTCACTGGCGTGGTCTCATTTGCTGAAATTGCTGGCGACGACGGTGTTTGTTATGGTGGCTGTGCCGATAGATTTTTAGACTTGGATGACGACAAGGTCGAGCTTTGGTTCGAATTGTCAAAGTTGCACATCTACCTAGTTGTTGCTTCTATCTACGTCATGACAGTGGAGAATTTCCTTCCGTTTTATAACAACAACATCAATGAGAAAGGAGTTCTTTGGTTGAGCAGGATTGGAGAGAGTTAAGGCATGGAATTGGAGAGTGAACACTGGAGCAGTCAGATTTGGGGTGTGTGTTTCAGATATCAAGACGAAGATGCAATGAGGCTGTTGCCTCTTGTAGCGCGAGTAACTCAGAGAAGACCTGATTGTAAACGGTAGATATATGGTGTTGTGACCGGTTTGAGGCTAATGAAATTGGTGGTAGTCATACTTGGAAATCAGTCTCGAACAAGCCCAAGAAATGTTGTTGGCCGAGGGTGCTGTGACTGAGTTGGTATTGCTCGTGCTATGCTCGAGCTGAGAAATGATGTAAGTGCTACAATGGTTTCTGCTGTTGAGGTTGGCATCTTCTGGCTAGGGTGGCTGAAGTATTGTTGGCAGTGGAAGGAGGTGATCGAAAGAAGATGGCAGCGAGTACTCCATCAAGAAACTCTCTATAGAAACGTTAATAAGGGGATGATTGGATGGCAGTTGCCGTGAATATACATGTGATGAGTATCACGAGGTTCTCAGTCTAGGTTTTTCTCTTTCAGTAAAGCATGCGCGGTAGTTGCTGATCGCTTGGCTGCTTCATGGAGTTCTGAGAAAGTCTGGAACCAGAGGTTTTCCAGTAGGCTCTGTAGACAGGGATTATCCCATTGATGCACAAGTCCACCAGTTGTTGTTCGGTGACATTCAGATCATGGCAATCCAAGGCTTGAACCCTGAACCTCTTCACATATTCGTTCGGATGTTCAGTGTTCTTCTGAGTCATCCTTCCTAAGTCAGAAAGAGTAATCTGCTCTGAGACGAAGAAGTATTTCCCGTAGAATGCATTGACCATTTCTCCCCAACTTGCGATGCTTCCTGGTGCAATGTTATTGTACCATGTGTACGCTCGACCCGTCAAATATTTTGAAAATTCTTTCAAACGGACGACATGGTTGTGCTCATGTTCGCCTAGCGCTTCTAGGAACCGAGAGACATGTTCTCGAGCGTTCCACGTTCCGTTGTACAACGTGAATGTTGGAGAAGTGTAGCATTTTGGGAGAGGGATCTTTTGTGTAGCAGCAGGGTACGTAGGTTGATGACGGTGAACAGTTGGCGTAGTTCCTTTCCCACGGTCCTCCATGAAGCGTTCCCGTTCTTCACGAGTGATGAAATCGGCGGGCTCCTTTGATGTCGGTTTCTCCCCAGCTTTGTGGACTTCATCATCGTCGACTACATGGACTGGGACAACTTCTGGATCGATGGTTGAAGCTGCTTCTTGGCCTTTTCCCTTCTTCTGAGTTTTTCTGACATCTTGTCAGTGAGAGTTTTGAGATAATTGCATAGCTCCTTCTGTGTTGCAGCCATATCAGTTTGATTTTTGGCAAGATGTCATGAACCCGTTCTCACAGTTCAGGAGTTACTAAGGGCTAATCGGTTCTTATGGGTGCCTATTGTAGCCGTCACTTAACTGTCCGTTTATCATTCTGTTAATCTATTTTAGTTGTTAGTAGCTTGTGTGACTCACACGTAGGGCAAGCGAGTCGAGTCTAGTACTTATAGTTCAGCCAAGTCTGCATTCAGAGAAATAAAGAATCAATAATCTGAAATTGCTTTTCTCCCTCAAATTTCTTTTCTACCCATTCTAAATCTCTATCCTTAGATATTTGAGTTGCTTCTGAGATAATTTATAGTGTAGATCACTACAAATGGTATCAGAGCACTCGATTCTGAGTGACCTTCCTATCATGGTGAACAACAAACTCGAGTTGGAATATTTGGATAAGCAATTAGTTGTTGTTCTTCAGTCTCAAGAAGTAGTAGAAAAGGATTTGAAGAATAACCCGTCTCTGGGGATTTTATCCAGATGCAAGGAAATTTTAGCAGTGGAGACCAAAAACCTGCTATTATTGGAGTATCAGATGTATGCGGGTGAAGCTGTTGATGAGGAATGGAAATCTAATTCAGCTAAAAGTTTTGAATTAATCGGATCTGTATTGAAGGAAGTGACGTTGTTGGAGAAAGAAATCGATCAGAAGATGGAAGAAACTTCCGTTGATTCAATGTTGGTAAAGGATTTCATTCACAATTCTCCAACTCCTACAACAACAGAAGAAGGTAATTGTCGATCTACACCCAAAATTGATTTTGCTGATATTTATGGAGTCGGTTCTACCAATTCAGTCAAGGAATACAAGGTGAGCTCTAAATTTCTGGATTATCAAGAGGGTAAACCCTTCTTTTCTGAGCATAATTCTCGTAATGCTATTTTGGATTTTCAAGTTAGAAAGGTTACAAATGATGAGGAAGACAACATTAATCAATTTACTTCTTATATATCCCAAATTCTCAAGGTACTTTCCAGCCTACATGTATCTCCAATTACTTCTAATTGTGTTGGTTTACCTAGTTCTGATTCAGGCACTATGTTATTTGATCGTGGGAAATGCCTTGAAGCTATCAGAAGGTATTCTTATTATGTTCGAAGTAATTCTGAATTCAATGGGAAATATGTTTATATGCTAGTTCTTCAACAAGGGTGGAATTCGAGTGGTAACAGAGATTATTCTCTCACACAACTTATAATGGATAAGGTGAATTACGAATTACTAGATAATGAATGTTTATTCCTTATCTTTGATTCTTCTCGTAAGGTATTTGATCGTGGAAAAGGATTCCAACTGATTATGGGGTATTTTTATTCAGCTATTGATTATGAATGTTTTTTTGATACCATTACTTCTGGTCTGATTGTTCATATTGAGTCAATTTCTATGGATGAGCATAGTAAAAATTCTGTTTATGAGCTGATTCTAGAACTTGGCTATGGTTTAGAATTGTTGTTTATGCATCCGAATGTGTTTGTGTTTATTAAAAATGGTGACAGTCATGATGCTCGCAAGTTGTCTGATATAATATTTCAGAAAGTTATTCTTCCATGGACTCATGGGGTACTTCTAGTGACAAGGAAAAATAAGCCAGAGAATACTCAAGAACTATTTGAGCAACCGCTTGTGAGAGATTTTAGACTTTCTACACACATGGAAGAGGATTGGAAGGAGTTCATGGAGAAGTAAATAATCTCAATCAACAACGCAATGCTACTAGCTTGGAAGTTAAACCTTCTACAATTGAATCCTTGGGTTTGCTTACCAGAGATTGAACTATTCATATTTTTTCTACCTGGAGAGTATGAGAAGAAAATGCATGGTAGTGTTGTACAGAGTTTAAGTGAAGATGAAGATTCCTTACTTTGGAGACTTTTAAGTGGACTATCTATTGGTATTAAGCTTCTTCATGCTGGTTCAATGAAGACCAGTTTTAATGCAAGAGCAAAGAGAGACATATCGAAGATTCCTGTGGGGATTTTAAGAGGTAACTTTGAAATTCTTTCGCTAAATATTGTAGCTACAGTCTGTCATTTGTTCTATATAGGAAAGCCTAGAAGTATTCTTCATTTTACTATGATATATAGAGTATCCAATGTACCAGCTAGTGAATTGTTCTCACAAGAATGGCTGGAAGTGTTAACTCCAGAAGATAATTTTGTTAGACGCCATGGTTATTCTCTTATGGTGACTCTGTTAGCTGTTGCGAGTTATTGTCAGCTCATGAAGGTGAGTTTCTTATTTCCCAGTCCCTTTCACATATCTACAATGGATGATGACCAAAATACCAGAACGAAATTTATGAAGGCGACTATGATTCCTGGATTGTTTGTTCTCAACACCTTTGAGGATACTTGGAAAATTGTTTGGCTGAAGAGGGGTTGTAGAGGAGTGGAGTGCTGGGTGAGAAAAGTAAAAATCAAGGAGATGCTCGCAAATGATAGTGTGGGTGAAAACAGTAGACATGAATGGTTGGAAGAGATGTTTATGGGAGTTAATGGTTCTTGTATTCAGCTAGGAGTTGCAGGTTTGAAACTAACAGTCATGTAAACTCAAATATGCAGCCTTATAGAATATAATGGAGTTGTTTGTGATGTTATACTTGGCATAAGCAGATTACTATTGAAGACTATATTAAAAGAGTTCACATATGCTGTTGCAAGAGATATCTCTTCTATGATATTTATAGAATCAGTTTACTTGTCTTCAATTATGGATTCTAGTTTGGAATTTGGAACTGATTCTTCTGACAGCAAGATAGATTTCAGATGGGACATAAATGTGTTTAATTCAGGGTCATCTGTTGCTGTTGAAAGCTAGAATTTGACAACTTTTCTCTCTGGATGCGTAATACGAAGCAAGACTTGTGAATGTATAACACCACAGTTTGGATGTTTCATTCGGAATAACCAACAAGTTTGGATGCAACTGAAGCCCTCCACATCTAATGGCACAACATCACAGGGGAAAGAAGAGACTGTCAAATCCATGCTAACAAATCAATTCCAGAAACTCTCATATCACATAGCAACTACTTCTTCTAATTCAGTTAAATACCATATCACCAGGGTCAGTATGCTCGAACCGTGGGATGTGAAGGTAATCCTGGTAACTGCACTGTGTAACATATCTGCCGATAGTAGGACTGGGTTCTCTTTTAGTCGAGGGTGCTGGCAGAATTTATTCGTAACTATCAGAATAAAGAGTCTGGACAAGGACATTGTGCTGGCAGTTGAGTATCTCATCGTGAATAACCAACAAAATTTGAAGCAACTTCAGCTGTCTAAGTCTACTGGCATCGCAACAAAAGGGAAAGAAATAGCGGTTGACTCTATGCTGCCAGAAAATACATATCAGGAATCCTCAACACACATCGCTATTTCAGATCATGATTCAGTTGAAAGTCACATCGGTAGATTCATTATGCACAAACTTGAGTTGAATACTTCATCTGTTGAGAAAGAGAAGTTTTATGTGCTAGAAGGCAACCTGAAAATTCATGTTGATGGCTTAACTGGAAGTGAAGTAAGGGTTCTGATTCTTAGAGGTGCTTATACAGTGTACAACTATTTTGGTTTCGTTACTCATGGCTAAGAGTGATGTCTTTACTAGCATTTACCAAGAAGTGAGTTCTGAAGATACAAAGTCTATTTTCTTTGGAGAAGTAAGCTAAGAATACCTGAGTGCATTGGTCATTTTGGAAGGTAGAGCAACAACTATTTTTGAAGGGGAACTACAACTAAGCTTGATGCCTATTGTGAAGATGAATGGCTTCAGCTTTTCAGGGACCTGAGTGTTTAAATTTGCAAAGTTCACAATTCTTACTATATTCGATATCATGGATACAAGTCTGCAACAGTTGTGCTCTTCATCGCTCAAGATTCTCGTATCCTTGAGGACAAGGATGATTTGAAGGAGTAGGATTTGTCATGAACCCGTTCTCACAGTTCAGGAGTTACTAAGGGCTAACCGGTTCTCATGGGTGCCTGTTGCTAGCTGTCACTTAACTGTCCGTTTGTCATTCCGTTAATATATTTTAGTTGTTAGTAGCTTGCGTGACTCACACGTAGGGCAAGCGAGTCGAGTCTAGTACTTATAGTCCAGCCGTGTTTGTATTCAGAGAAATGAAGAATCAATAATCAGAAATTGCTTTTCTCCCTCAAACTTCTTTTATACCCATTCTAAATCTCTATCCTTAGAGATTTGAGTTGCTTCTGAGCTAATTTATAGTGTAGATCACTACACAATAGTCTCTTGCGCCTTCATGAGATCATCTATGGTAGGCGGATTCTCTCTGAGTTCCTCGGGATGTCGGCCAAAGAGAGGATGATTTTCGATGTTGGTGTGAGGAGGAGTAGTATCAACATCACCGATGTTGGAAGCAGGAGTGGCTTCTAGAGTACCACCGTTATTGCTAATGCTAGCGTTGTTCGGATTAGGATTTGTAATTGAACCTGACCTAAGATCAACCATTTTGTGAAAATGCGAGATTGCAACCGAGAGATTAATCTCCCACTGTGGTCGCCAATCTATGGATAGGGAAAAACGATTCGCTGGTTTTTTAGGGAAGTGAAGAGACGAGCGTGTTGCCTAGACTCCTCAACCGAGAAAACTTCTCAACCTCACACAGATGCACTGCAAAGGGTGTTCTTAGGTTCGAGAGATCAATCTTTAGGACTCCGGCCTAAACCAAGTCAATGGCCGTTCCAGAGTCAATTCGGTCGCAAAGAGGGAGGGTTGATATGTAGGAGGGAAGCTGAGAGTTGTGTGGGATCCGTGATGATCAAGGATTGTGGATGTGTTGAAGGTTTCTGCAATTTTTGGTGAACTGATGAGTTCGAATAAGTTCTGATAGATTGATGAATTCTTGAGAGTAGTTACTCGAGAAATTCGACAATTGCTGATAGCTAATGATCATTCGTGGTCTTCAATCATGGATTCAGAGACTTATTTATATTGTCAGAGTCGTGAACACCTTGATCCCTGTAAGTGTGACGGTTTCTTGAGTGAAAGAGTGGGAAAGTGGGAGATCGTGGTGAAACCAGTTCCAGATTGTGCGGAGACTTGGTTGATCATTTACCCACTATTTTTCTGACTCCTTCAACCGTTGACACGACTTACACACATTTTTCGCCGTGGATGAATCCACGTGTCGTAGACCGCCAGACCAAAACCCTAAGTGATATCCCCCCATTTGTGACGTGATTGATGTCTCAAAAATCGTGGAGTTTGCAAGGCATACATGTTTTAATTAGTCAGTTATTGACTGATTAGACAGTGAGTCTAAGTTTTGTTGAATCGAGCATGATTGACGAATGCTCAGTGATTCATGAGTATTAATGTTGCTCGTCTGAGCAAATATTGTAAATTCGACGGGTTGTTGAATATTGATGAGTTATTGAATATACATGGATTATTTGAGCAACTGAGCAAGTATTGCTCGATTTGACGAATTACTGATAAATTACTGAATATTGATAGTTTGATCAATATTCGAGCAACTGAGCAAGTATTGCTCAATTCGACGAATTATTTGTTGGTGACGTGGCCCAATAAAATATTAATTAAAAATATTAGTAGATTACCGAATATTATATAATTAATTTAGATGTTGATTGCTGGATCAACATAAATTTATTAGTGTTTGAACTTGCTCAAAAATGATGATTCCGTGGAGCGTTTGTTCGAAACCCTAATTTTCGATCAATCCTTCATCAATTTTACGAATTGCTGAAAATTGGTCGAAGAGGGACCGACCACATGGGATGATGGACGACCATGTGATTCCCGAATGCTCGAGTGAGCGTGCACCAGGATCTTGAGTCGACCAGTTGGTAAAAGAATGATGATTAAATGCCGATTTCATCATTTACTGAAATATTGATGGGTTCAACATTAGGTGATAAAACCTAGGTATGAAAGATGGGGACCGACCAAGAGAGCATGGGACCGGATCTTGGTGGTCACAGGACCAGTTGTTGGCCGTTTGAGCAATCCCAGGTTGGTTGGACAAGGTTTGAGCCCAATATGAGCAATTGAGCAAATTAGGTCAGAATTATGTAAACGTGTGAGACCGGATTTGTGCAAGCCCTAGGAATGACACTGGTCGGTCATGAAGGCATGCACGTATTTCCGTGGTTTCCGTGTCTCCGTACTGAGAGTTTCAGCATTTCCTGATGTGCGTTCGAGCAACATTGTGAATTTTCAGAAGAGTTTCATCTTGACTGAAATTCTTGATTTTTGTTGGAATGAGCATGTATGCTCAATTGGTCAACATTTTGTAAATATTAAAATAAGAGTATTTTAACATTTAAAATTGTCTTGAGAGGCTAGCCGGTTATGTGACCATGTTGGCTTTTAGTTTTTCATGATTCGAGCAAAATTTGAGAAAATATGAAAGAATCATGAATTTTTCTCAAACCAAGGAATTTCATGAATTGAGGAAAATAATAATTATAAAAGACTAGGGATTTCAAGGTGTGGGGACGGCCACGGCTAGGGCATGGCCGTCCGACTATGTTGCCCGGTCCCGCACGCCTTTCCGTAATTTTATATTATTATTTTTTCATGAAACCGTGATATTATGGAGAATCCATGAGTTTTCGTTGAAACAAAGAAGTTTCATGAGTTTAGGGAATAATAATTATAAAAAACTAGGGATTATGAGGTGTGGGACCGGCCACGGCTTGGGCATGGCCGGCCGGCTAGCTGCCCGGTCCCGCTCAACTTTTCCTATTTTATAATATTATTTTTCACGAATCCATGAAGTTATGGAGAACTCATGAGTTTTGCTCAAACAAGGAAAGTTGCTAAAATCAAGGAGTTTTCATGAGTTCATGAAAATAACAAAATAGGAAAAATAATGGAAGAGGCATGGGACCGGCCACGGCCAGGGCACGGCAAGCCGACCGGTGGGCCCGGCCCCTGAGCGCCTCTTGTTATTTTATTTTATTATTATTTGTTGTTTTTCTCCTGTTTTGCGTAGGATTCCTCATCTGTCCATATTTTTGAATGCTCGTTTGTGCATCCGGGTGCTCAGTCGTGCATCATTGTCGAGTACACTTGCACCATTTTTGTGGGGCTTACTCGGTGATGATCCAGATGCCCTATTGTTGATTATTTATTACTAATTTATGAAATTCGGTGGAGAATGATTCATGAAACAGAGTAATAAAAGTGAGTAGTTGTGTATTATCAATCCATAGGATCAGCCGTGTATTCGACCATGAATTCAGAATAATAGAGTCGAATATTACCATTCCATGGGATCGTGGATTCGACCATAGAATCAGAGTAATTAAATATTACCATTTCATGAGACCATCCGTGGATTCGATCATGAAATGGGAGTAATAAAATTATCTATTATCATTCCATGAGATTAGCTGTGAATTCGATCATGAAATCGGAATAATGAGATGATACAATTGTTTATTGCCATTCCATGGAACCAGGTCGTGGATTCGACCATGGAATATAAGCAATAGTTATTGTCATTCCATGGGATCAGGCCGTGGATTCGACCATGGAATAGAGCAATAGTTATTGCCATTCCATGGGATCAGGACGTGGATTCGACCATGGAATAAGAGCAATAGTAGATCATTCTGGGAATTCAGTGGTAAATGTCATGGCATAATTAATCTATTACAGAAGGGATATTAGCCAGTTAAAGCGTCATACCCATTCCGAAGGTGTATAGTTAGAAGACAGCGAGTTTCCTAAGTCCTGAAGACGTTGTTGCTCTCAATCTACGGAGAAACGCCTGGATCTATACACGGTCTCTCTACATAGTCAGGGAACAGTGAGTGTCACCGACGTCCTGAAGGCATTGTTGCTCTCAATCTACGAAGAACCGCCCAATCGTTCTTCTATTAGAGGCGGGTCTCTCTCATGTAGTCAGGGAACAGTGAGTGTCACCGACGTCCTGAAGGCGTTGTTGCTCACAATCTTACGGAGAACCGCCCAATTACGTTATTCTACATAGAGGACATGATGAAATGCGTGGCACTGAACGCTCAGCTAGTGGAGGCCTTTCAGGAAACATATTCATCATGGATTCGTAAAATATGAATCGTCACATGCCTGAAGCCAACTCAAAAACATGCAGTATCATGATTTTATGGTTTTGTCCTTTGTTGAAAATCCACCATCAACAGATAGCTATAAAAGAAACTATCGCATCTAGGATTACTTGGTGCTTATGATGTATTTGTTGAAGACTTCTTCTCTTCGGGTTCCCATAATCTTGCCTAAATTTGTTACATATCTTCGCCCAAAAGCTCTCGGATGACGAGTGATCCACTACTCGAATTTCGGCGTACCATGCTTTGGTGATTGCCAAATCTTTGGCGGAGTCAAACGATGCCATTTCTTTTATGTGGAGGTATGAAATGAGTAGTTGTGGAGTATATGGAGTATGAGCGAATAGATTGAGCAAGTTTGAGGAAAATTGGGTCCAAGGATGAGTTCTCTATATATAGAGAAAAACCCCGACGGCTAGTTATTACGAAAATAAATCAATAATTTGTCACAATCGGTCTTCTCGAATGTCCATAAAAATTGATTAGGTTTCATGCCAAACATAATCGGTCTTTATGTTTGGCAACATAAACCGATTGTGCGGCTGTAAAAAATTTGAATTTCCACTGACATTAATGTTATATATATATATATATGCACATGTAATCCGATTTACTAGAAAAAGATACAGAAAAACAACATTTCTAAGGCATGCAGAATCAGATTATACTGAACCCCACATAAACCGATTCCATGATGGAACCTTAACAATCGGTTTATAGATGCAGTCGTATGGCCCGATTGTTTGCCTGTATTTGCAAAACAAAATTTTGAGCATGCATAAACTTGTTTGCCATAAACCCATTATGCACATAGTTATAATTGAAATTGTAAGTGCATTAAGTTCATAAACCTCTTAAACAATAATCATCCAAAAAATACACCATTCGAACCACTAAAAATCTTAAAAACAAAAAACTTAACACTAATTATAATATATAGAAGAGAGCATCCACATCATGGAGCTGCAACATCACCATCAACATCAGGAGCAACAACAAAGGCTTGAGGTTCAGTCATTTCTTTAAACAAACCATCCAAATGTCTGTTGTGATCCCTCCTAGTTTCAATCGCATCCCTCTTTCTCCTTGCAAACTTGATGAGCTCAACAAGATCTTATAGTGAAAGCTTATCTGCCAGTATGAGGGCTTGCTCAAGATTGGTCTCACGACCATAGGCGAACTTGTAGAGCCTTCTGTGTACCATGGGTTGTGATACCCTGTGAACATCCTCCTGGGTGAGCTCTCGTGAATAAAATGCTAGGTGGACGAAGTCCGTATCTAAAAAAAACTAAAAATCTAGTTCAACAATCGGTACATATGACAACATATGTAATCTGATTCTAACCACATAAACACACAGGAATCTGAAATATCAGGATTCGGTTTATGTGACACATATATAAAAACCGATTGTGAAATGGAATATGAAGAGACAATTCCACAATCGATACATTGCCACGTAAATAAAACTCGATTGCAGGAGCGCAGAGTAAAAAAAAAGTTAGTACCCCGAATCGGTCTATGCTAATGCACTTATAGACCGATTCATCTGCATGTTATTCATGAACGAAGAACAAAACCCAGAATCGGTTGATACGGTAGATCTACATAAATAAGAGATTTTGATTTTTCAAAATTGAATTTTTAAACACGGAAATCAATGAATAAATGCTAATAATAGAACGAGTTGACGGAGCTTTACCTTTTCTCGGTTAGATTGAAGATCGTTGGAGAAGAAGATCAAT
Organism: Papaver somniferum; assembly: GCF_003573695.1. Taxonomy (NCBI): domain Eukaryota; kingdom Viridiplantae; phylum Streptophyta; class Magnoliopsida; order Ranunculales; family Papaveraceae; genus Papaver; species Papaver somniferum. The sequence continues at coordinate 41,461,526 of NC_039364.1, forward strand.
TTTTTTTTTGATTAGGGTTTATGGAATTTGGAAGGATTAGGTGAGAATAGAAAGTTTTTTTTGCTTAGTTTTTTATGTTTTTTACTAAAAACGGTAAGGATTAGTATTTATATGGGTTAGTAGAAAGATTATTTTTGGGGATAAATTAGTTTTTTTGTCAAATTTGGAATCCCATAGTCACTTGTGAAAGGATGTGAGGACTCTATTGCCACGAAGTATTCTTCTTGTTGTTTTTTCGCCCAAGTTAGGATTTTTTCTGATGTTGTTTGCTTTTGGCGGTAAATTAGTTCATTCCTAACCAACCATAAGGTCCAGAATAGAAAGCAGACAGAAGAGATGACGGATACTGGTGCTGATTGTTGTAGAATCTGGGAAATGGTTGTTTGAGGCGTTAAAGCGCATGTGGGGTTATAGTTGGAATTTGGTAAGGTTGATAGCTGAGTGAATAAGGTGTTCCAAGCTAAAGCCGTTGTTGGTCAGTGAATTAACAGATAAGACGTTGATTCCTGATTAGCGTTGCATTTGGGGAAAATGTCGGAGTTGGTCATATGGATGTGATATATAAGAGAGAAGGTTAGTAGACCCTCATTGATTGCTTTCCACAAGAAAAGATGAATTTTTGGTGGACACGGTAAGGTCTACAAGAATTTTGTTGGTGGAAGGGGATTTTGAGTAGGTCGACCTTAGGTTAGACAATTATATCCCGATGAAGTAGCGTATTTTCCATATTTTGAGTGGGGCTAGATTATTTTGTTTTGGGGGCTATCTTGGGGTAGGTGGATGTTTATTATTTTTTGAGATGTAAGATTGGGTAGGGTGTTTAGTTTTTCCTGGTTCCAGTTATGAGAGATCAGATCAATGACATCGGTTACTTTCCAGATAGGGTAACATTGAGCCTGGTCTAGGTTTGGGGAGTGTGGATTCCAGTTGGATTATGTTGGTGTTGATAACCCATTTCCAATACGATGAAAAATCAATTGTTGCATGAGATGGACGAGTGAAGCTAATTTTCTCCATTGAGCGCTGGAGGAAGACGGTATAGTATCAATGCTCTGTAGAATTGGTTGTCGGTTGAGATATTTTTCACCGCAAAGACTTCCACAGATGGAGTTAGGTTTTTCATGTAAATTTTAAATTCTTTTCATGAGAAGTGCGTTGTTATGATCACTTATTTTTCATATGCCTAGCCCTCCTTCAGATATTGGTTTGTTACTTTATCCCAACCAATAAGATGAAACTTTTTAACTAACGATTCATGTCCTCAGAAAAAAAAATCCTGGTGATGTGATCTATTTGTTTGTGGACATTGATGGGTAGATTTTGTGTTTGCATTAGATGGTTTGATGTGGGAGTTAGGGAGGTTTTAATAAGGGACCAATCTTCCAGATGAAGTCAGACATTTTGTCATCCACCTTTCAGCTTTTCGAGCTAATATTTGAAGAAGAGACGCAAAGCTGTGATTAGCTGCTCTTCCTTGTTTGAATGGGACTCCAAGATAGATTGGAGGTTTTGATGTGGACTACATATCTAAAAATTGTTGCAGATTACTTATCTCAATCGGATCCGATCTCGGATTATAAATAATTATTGATTTTGAAGTATTAATACATGGCCCGCCGAAGTCCCGTAAGAGTGAAGCAGGTTCTTGAGATGGAGATTACTCTGAGCAGAGGATTTATAAGTGATTAACAGGTCATCGGCATACATTAAGTGAATAATGTGTGGTGCTTTTCTTGAAGTCCTCGAACCAACTTTTGGTTTTGAAGGTTTCCCAGATTTGTAGACAGGAAATCCGCACATATTATGAATATATAAGAAGATAATGGGTTTCCTTGTCTAATACCTCTAGATGGACTGATATATCCATGAGGTGTACCATTTATGTTGATCGAGTATGTAACTGTTGTGACGCATAGCATAGTAATCTACAAAGATTGTTGGAAATCCAAGTTTGATGAAGGCAGCTTTGATGAATCCCCAATCTAAGCTGTCGTAGGCTTTCTGAATATCCAGTTTTTGAGCTATTTCTGGGTCTTTGGTGAGCCTTGAAGTTTTTATATGGTGGAATAGCTCTCCAGCAATTGCTATGTTATCATGAATTGATCTTTGTGGTACGAAGGAACTTTTAAAAGGGATTATTAAAAAAGGGAGTAGGGGTATAATTCGATTAACTAGGATTTTTTCAAGGATTTTATATGTAACGGTACAGAGTCCTATGGGTCTTAATTGAGAAGGCTTTGATGGGTGGTCCACTTTGGGTATTGGTGTTAGGTTTGTGTGATTCAGATGTATATTAAGACCATTGAAAAAACTGCGAACCATAGCAATCAATTGAGGATGAGTTGTTTCACAAGTTTTTTTTGAAAAACTTACTCGTATAACCATCTGGCCCAGGAGCACTTTCAGAGTTTATGAAGAATAGATCTTGTTTGATTTCTGCTGCAGTTACCTCCTTAGTAAGAAGGTCCATTTGTCTGGGACTTAATCTGGAATTGATATCTGTGAAAATATCTTCATATATGATTGTAGGTTGAGTCGTGTATTGTTGGGATTAATGGTCAAGAATGAGTTGAACCACATCTTCCTTCTTGTTAGCCAAATTGTTCTGTGGGTCTTGAAGTTGTTGTACATTGTTGTATGCTCGTTGGATGGTTGCTTTAGTGTGGAAGAAGGTTGTGGTGAGATCGACTGATTGTATCCATTGAATTCTGGATCTTTGTTGCCAGTATGTTACTTGCCATTATAGCAGTACTATGTGATCTCTTCTTAGTTGTTTTTCCTGACCCAGCCAAAATTCTAGGTCGTTACCTGATTGGGTAGCACACTGATGTGGAGCCCGTTTTATGTTTGTCGTCGAATTTTTGATCATAGTTGGAAGATGCCCAAAAGTTTCCTTGTTCCACTGCATGAGGGGTTGTCCGGTTGCTATGAGCTTTAGTTGAAGGTCCAAGGTAAGTTCCGAATCTTGTTGTCGTACCCAAGCCAAATCAACCCCTGTTTGAGTTACAGGTGTGAGAGCCATAAATGTTAAAATTTTTAATTTTTTGTTCCTTGACAATCTGTTGCTTCTTCTTGTAATAGACAGACTCATGTATAACATTAGGGCGAAAAACTTAGGAACACCAAGTGCATACGACCGAAACCAGAGAAAACCCAAAAACTAAAAAATGGTCGTTATCGTTTCCAGGGCTTCGTAATTCGAAATCAGAGATGCATCCCTTATCCTATGATAACATTCCTTAAATTGTTTTCACTTTTAATTAATGATAAATCTACTAAATCAAAACCCTAGATTCAAATTTCAAAATCGGATCCAAAAGACGATTTCCATGGCGACAATTTCTGGCAAGAGTAAACCGTAGGACTCATGGGGGCTGAATGATTGATTAAGAGCTGGGGTTAGGATTTGAGGAACTGCTGAAAGACATAGTATTTTGAAAGGTATTTTTGGAAACTTTTTCCTTCGTAGCTTTGTTTAGATCTGGTTTATTGATAGGAGTAAGTCTCATGTTTTTGATGTTTAGAAGAGGGTTTGTTTATTTATGTTTATCTTGTTCCAGTTCTCTCTTAGCATGTTTTAATTGCTAAATTTTGTTATCTACTCTTTGAGGATTGGTAATTGCTTCTTTGTTCTATGGATGTTTACTGCTATCTTTTTTGATTTGTTAACGTGAATCCTTGCTTAGGGTTGTTATTAGATTTGTTCATTGAATTTTCAGTTAAGGCTACTTGATTACATGAGTGGAACTCTTTTGTTTGGTGAATGTTTTTCAATTCTATAGGGAAAAAATGAAAATTTCCTTATGCAATTTCATTGTATTGGGGTTATTTTGGTGCTTAATTGGTGTTTTAAAGGGGAGCATCTTTAAATGGGTTTTTAGAGATTCTTGGATTTTGAAGGAAAATGAAAACCTTCATAATGGTCTGTGATTTATTTCTTAATGTGTTTTTTGTTCCTGGTGGTCTCATGACCAGTTCCTTATGTTAATTTGCTCGTGTAGTAGTTTCTCTTATACGTAGGCTTCTGTATACTATTGGCCTTTTTGTTAGTGTATCTGCTCTTCTTTGCGGCTTCGTTCGAAGAAGGAATATGCTAGTTGGTAGTTGTTCCATTTGTCATTGTATCCCTGTTAAATGTCTGTTCGATTTTTAGTTTTCTGCTTAATCGTTTTGAGCTCGTTACCCTTCCTTTTTTCTTGTCTCTTATCTAATTCCTTGAAAGTTTCTTTAATTTAGATATTCTTGAATTGCTTGGGAACTGTACTTTTTTACCTGATCTGAATTTGGTTTGAGTTTATGCGGTTACTTTTTTTTTTCTACTCCTTTGTTTGTTTCTCTTAAACCCTTTCTTCTAGGATTTTCTGAAAATAGGATGACATCCTTTTTATGGGCCTAGCTCTAAATTTCATAAAATCATAAGTTGTAATTCTGTTATATATGTTGTGAGTTCTAGTTATAGTTTAAGGCCTGTTTTCATATTGATTTTAATGTTAGAACCTCTTTTAAATATCTGGTACGCATTTTGAGTTGTTAGTTGTTTTTTTACCTGCCGAATAACTATGTCCAAATAAAGATTTCATTATCACTCCAACCCTAAGCTCCTCTGATTAATTTAAGCCCACAGGTATGTTCACTTAAACTTTTAGTTTTCACATACAACTATATTTGCTTTATCACTCGTATAACTCCACTACTATTTTAATTTGAAGTTTTGCTTGCAATCCTTTCATAATTGCTTTTTCAAGTGTGTAATAGGTCTTTCGATTATGTAATAATCTGGTATTATTTTTCGAGTATGAAGTCTTTAGGAGGTGCTTGACGACTTCCTTTTCTCGAATAACCAATATAAGTTTACTATTTAAGCATTTATGCAGTATCTTTGAAGTACTTAATTTAGCATTTCTCCACCTTCTGTCTCTTGTACCACTCCTTGTAAGTGTTGCGTCATAAATCACACCTTCTAAGTTATGTTTTATAAATCACGCCTAGGTTATAATTTTATGGCATTCCTTGTAGCTAGGTTATAATTGTATTTCAAAAGATATTTTTGTAAGTGCCGTAATCTAGAGCATACCTACTAGGTTATAATCTTCTTTAATTTTCATATTTGTGAGTACTTCAAATTACACTGGTGGGAGTCATAAGTCAACCTCTTCAGATCGATAGTGATCATCCTAGCTTGGAATTGTCAAGGAATCAACCAACCAACATCCGTACAAAATTTACGGGGATTGGTTTCCCTTCACAGGTCCAACATCCTATTCCTCTCTGAAACCTTAGCAAATGATCGTCATATGGGAGGCCTGACACAATCCCTTCAGTTCCATAGCCATTTTTCTGTCCCAAAAATTGGAAGGCGAGGTGGTCTTTGTCTAATGTGGGAGGATAACCTAAATATTCAAATATTAGTTCATTCAGAAAACTATATTCACGCATTGTCTACGTCACCTCTCCCTGAACATCCCTGGATATGCACGGGTATATATGGTCCACCACACCCGGACATAAGGAGAAACTTTTGGAAAAACTTTTCGTCAATCTTCAACAACATCAATCCGACTATACCATGACTTTTGCTAGGAGATTTCAACGACGTTCTGGATCAATCAGAAAAAAGGAGGAAGAAAAATAACATATGCTCAATCTCAACCTCTTCTCACAATGATAAATCAGATGAGATTCATGGATTTAGGATTCATAGATGATCCATACACATGGACAAACAACCAGATGGGGCAAGACAACATTATAAAGAGATTAGATAAGTCCACATGCAACAGTTACTCGTCTTTCAAGGATAGCATCCGAAAATAAATTGAATACTCACATAATCCAAATCACTAAGATTTTAGAATTATTTTATAATGGTTCATTTAATTGAGATTTCAGCCGTGGTAAGATTGGTGTTGGAGGATCTTTCGTACATGGATGCAATGGTATTAAGATTATTAACATCACACATGGATATCCAAGAAACATCAATTCTTCCACCAAAAAAGTTGCAAGAAATTCAAGCTTAGATGACACAATTGCATTAACCATAAGATTATCCCAAGTCACATCCCATGGTACCTAGTGGTTGAATTGTTAATTAATGAGGCATAAATGCCAACTTGTATAAAGATCACCGATTCATGGCCCAGTTGGTGTTCGAGAATTTTTGGGAACTCTGGCTTTTGTTGACTCATTGCATGAGTTTGTGAGAGTACGGCAACACTGATTAAACCAAAAACATAAGGAGGTGCTTTTGACGTGTCTACCCGTGTTTAATGACATTGCTGGTTACATAACGTTGAAAGTCAAAATTAGAAAATGACACAGGTGTACTGTTCCCTCCGTTACTTTTTAATATGCCAGTTTCTATAAATAAATATTTCAAAAAAATAGGTCAGTTTCCTAATTGGAAAAGTCAAATGTTACTTTAATTTTCTGGGACCATTTTTCTTTTAATTTCTTTTGATGACAAGTGTTATGTGGACGATTTCACTTATTTTTTTGGCTGACAAGTGTCATGGGGACCATTTCACTTCACTTCTTTTATTGACAAGTGTCTAGAGGACCGCTTTCAATAATTAATTCTCTTAATTTCCTTAATTTTCTCAAAAAAGAACTGGCCTATTAAAAAGTAATGAATGGAGTATATAGAAAATATACAGATGATTTCGTTCAGGACAAACATTTCCAGATAGAATGAGCTGCAACAGTCTTGACATTAACAAGAACAGAACAGACCACACGAGAGGAAAAAAAATGAATCTTAGAAAGAAACCCACACTAGGCAGAAGATATCAACGGGGATCAAAAAACCCAGTGATAACTGGCTGGGTGGGTAACTCTACTAGTGCTAAACCCCTGTGCCACATTCGTCATAAAATACCCTCCAAACGGCAATTGGTGGGAATATATATCGGCAGAGGGTAAACGGGCGATAGTAGATTAGCCGCTATCTAGTATTTTTCACTTGCAAAATCTGAAATAGTCAGTACATACAGTTGACAGGAAAATGTCAATTGACTTGCAAAAAATTAAGACTGTTAAACGCAATGGTCAAAGACTCAAAGTGGAATTCTTTTGGATATTGGTCAAAATATTATGAAAGGTGGTGGGTCACATACTCATACTCGCACTATTTCTGGATACAGTCGTTCTAAACAGACCGCATATTTGAACAACGTGAAAACCGTTCCCTCACTTGGGAGCGGCCCCATCCCACAGGAGATTAGCAGGGTGTCTCACTATAAGAAATCTGTGAGGGAATGGGTTTTTCGTTGTCCATTTGTGCGGTCTGGTAATACTTTCTTTTCTGGATATTTGTTGGTTTGACCAATTGAATGCCAAAATGAATAACTAAGAGCATCTCAAATGGTGTTTGAATATATATCCTAGGTGGAGATTAACTAAAATCAGATTTTATTAGTATGGTCCACATAAAATTTAGATACATATTTATATTTCATAAATAATCTCCAGTGGAGTACGGGTATATATTGGGTTATCCTATTTTCTAAAAATATTTAACCGTAAAATAATTTTAAATCCTTGAAATATATGACGTGGGTCTGGATGAGAGAGTCTTTAAAAATAGATATGACGTGGGTCTAAGAGCATCTCCAATGAAGTCTGGGTCTCCCAAAATACTGATGCCACCTAGGATTTTAGAGACTATTTTTTAAAAAACTCTCTCCAATAGCAGTTGGATGGTTAAATTTTTTTCCTCTGATTTGTCAACTTGAGTTTGGATGAGAGTATCTATTTTTAGAGACTCTCATACATACCTACGTCATATGTTTCAAGGGATTAAAATTGTTTTTCTGGTAAATATCTTTAAAAAAAATAAGATAACCCAGTACATATTCATACTCCACTGGAGATTGTTTTTGAAATATAAAGATGCATCTAAATTTTATGTGGGTCATACCAATAAAATCTGATTTTAGCTAATTTCCACTTAGGGTACATTTCTAAACACCATTGGAGATGCTCTAACAAAGTTGTGCTTGCAGAACTACAAGGCCAAATACTATGTTAAGGACGTATTGCTTATCTATAGATTAGTTATAGTGTAATATCTCTCTAGTTATGTACCCTTAGTTTGCATGCTTCATCAGAAGAAAAAAAATTTAGTTATAGTCAAGAGATCGTCAAACAGTTAATATTCCTAGCTTAATTGGGGGCCAAACATTTTAATTGGGGGCCTTGCACTAGAGGACAGAAAAGGTCATCCAATCCTAATTTGAGTCACTGATAGACACGTTTATGTGTCTAGTTTATCTCAATTGTGTATATTGTTAGTGCCCATTGTTGTACTTATTTTGGTTTTTAATCTCTTTGTAGGTGTTTTTGAATAAATAAGGCTTTGCGGCAAAAATTGGCTAAAAATGTGGCCCTTGGATTGCCGTTGATAGTGTACCGGAAATGCCCCAGAAGTGTACCGGAAATACCCCGGAGGAACCCTGAAAAAGTGCGGAAAACATCCCAGAAGAATTGCTAAAGGCACCCCTAATTTGGATAAGGGGCACCCCATTTCAGGGCATGTACTAAAGGGACACCGAAACTGGATATGGGGAGGTCATCTTCAAAATTCAAAACAGAAATTGGCGGGAAAAGAAGGCAGCAGCGACAACAGTTTTTGAACAGAGATTTGAGCGACTTAGGAGGAGATTCAATGGGCATATTTGGTACCTACGGACTCTAGAAGACATAACAGGCCTAATGCAATCGTCTAGACCCATCCAATTGGGCTGGATAAGTCGGAATAATTGATCAAAGTCCCAACAGGATACGGCTTCCCTGTTTATGGTTTGGGATTGGTCAGAGAGATTTATGGGATTTTCTTGCGTGGGATATACTTCAAATAAGTTGAGTCCAAGTCCTAGAAGATATTTGAGACGAGAGAATAGCTAAAAACAGGGTGGAACGCAACAAGAAGAGGATTATTCTTCAAACTTCCCGTAGAGAATAATGGATATTTTCAACGAGTTTGATCGAGTTTCAAGGTGATTCAAAGCCTATAAATAGTTGGGTTTAAGTCAGAGAAATTTTTAGAAACCCTTAGGAGAGAGTTGGGAGTTCACGAGAGACGATAAGAAGAAGTTACATGAGGTATTGTTGCTGCTGCTGCTCGAGGAGGAAGAAGAAGACGAAGAACAGACTCGCAGAGTCCGTCGTTCTTCAAAAGTCTTAAAAGTGGAAACAAGTATCGTTCTTATACAACAGTTTCCTTATATCGTTTATTTTCAGCCCTTACCATTTTGTAACAGTGACGCTGTAACACTTTTACAGCGTTACAAACTTCAATTCTAAATTATTTTCATCAATAAAAAAACCTATTTAGCCATGAACACATCTTGTGAGTATGTTTTTGGGATGAAGAGCTAAACCCATTAGCCGAGACGACGGAGGAAGCCATTGGTACATATTGATTGGTATAATTCTAATTTTATTATTTATTTGCAATATTATTATTTGATTATTTGCATGGAATTGAATTTGAAATATTAGTTTTTATTGAATAGTTGTGAATTATTTTGATAAAGCATGCTGGGTTTTAAAAACATTTGATGTTTTATACTTTGTGATTACAATTATTACTTCAAAAATATATTTGAGGCAAATATTAGAATTATTTTTAAAGATAGAATTGCATGAATATTATTTAGAGTTTACTGTTTAATTGGTCAATGGTGGAATCCTAGTCTTGGTATTTTCTCTAAAGGTTTGAACTATTTTATTTATTTGCCTGTTTAATTTAAATCTAGAAAAATTGTTTTCTTCACAAGTATGAAAAAACCCCTTTTTACCACTATCTCTACAACCATTTGAAAATACATCAAATTTTTGGCGCCGCCGACGCGGATTTGTGTTTAGGTAGCATTTTTTTAGATTTATTTTATTTTTGTTTTAATTTTTATTTTTGTTCTTCTTTACGTTTTTGGGTTTTTTTTTGTTTCCTTGCAGATTTTTGAAGATTGGAGCGAAAGACAATTTTGCCAAAGCTTGTGGTGATTTACTTAAAGTTTGGGAACGAAAAGAAAAGCTAAAGGAGCGAAAGAAGAAGATTTTATTTATTTTGTAAAAGAGAGAAAAAAAAAGAGAGATTTTTGTTTTATTTTTACTTTTTTTTTTATGCTTTCATTTTTGTTTTTGCACTTTATTTTTGGACTCTGGACTGTGAACTTTGGGACTTTATTTTTATTTTATTTTTATACCCTACGGAAGGGTACCCTTAAATACAAACTGTGTGCAGGGAAGGACGACGATTACGATATCGTCTCGGCCCCTCGGGTTCGCACATGACATAGGAGTCGTGGCCCGAGTCGACTTCAACGGTTCATCGCCCGTCTGGTACCGGAGGTAAGTCCAATCAAAACACTCGTGAATCCCCTGCAAGCGAGTTACTGTATTCTTTAAGGTGATAATTGTTTGAGGACGAACCGGACTGTCTTTATTTTCCTAGTAAAGGGCAAGGCCTGGCCTAAACAAGATAAGGGTTCGGAAAACGAAACCTAAAGCGAACCTAAGCCTAAAATTTGGACTAGAAAGAGACCTATAGGGTATCGAGCTTAACAGGACAATCATTCGAAAAATATTGGTTACTCTTTTAAGCACACCTCGAAGTTCTTGACGGTTTCTGCGAGTTGAATGCGTGATTGCGCCGCATTGGATCGGTGAGGTTTTGGGTATCAAAGCTCCACTGAGCTTCCCTCGCCTCTATTCAACTTACTTTAACTCGGATTGATTCCAGAGGGGTTTGCTTAAATTGTAATGAATTCCCTTTCGAAGGATTAGAAGCTGGTCTAGAAACAATCTAAGTGGAGCCATCATGCTTGTTGTTTGCTAGAAATCTTTAGGTTTGTTGTGGTAAAGTCGATTCAGCCTGCTGTGTGATTGCTAGAACCTTCCTGTTAGGATTTTTATTTCTTTTTGAATTCTTTTTAGTGTATGCCCGATTTTGTTAATAGGGCTTGGAAAAGAGATACTCTAGGTCGATTGATTAGCGAAAAACCTAGTAGTTCTTCTGATTTAAGCAGGGAGATCGAAGATTCTTCTTTTGAGAGCCCTGTTTTTGGAAACTTCAGTTTTGAGAATTTATCTCTGAGTGATAAAAGTACCCCTAGTACTCCAGTTGTTCCAACGATGGCAACTTTGAAAGATTACATGTTCCCAACTAGGACCAACCGAGCTTCATGCATTAAATTGCCAGCCACTACGGCTAATTTTGAGATAAAACCTAGTATTCTTCAGATGATCCCTATATTCTTAGGAAAAGATGATGAGAACCCTTATTTCCATATTAGGGACTTTGAGGAAATTTGTGGAACAATTAGGATAAAGGACCTTACCGATGAAGTCTTGAAACTTAAGATGTTTCCCTTTTATTTGAGAGATAAAGCCAAGACATGGCTGAACAACCTACCGTATGAATCCATAGAAACATGGCAGGAACTTATCGCTTCCTTCTATATGAAGTTCTACCCTAAGCATAAAACTGCAGCTGTTAGGCAGAACATTAGTACTAGTGTGCAACAAGAGGGAGAGTCTCTTTATAGATTTTTAGAGAGATTCAATGATCTTCTATCCCAGTGTCCTCACCATGGATTTGATAAGATGAAACTTGTAGAGATTATTTATAATGTTTTGGACTATTCGACCAAAGCTATGGTCGAATCTATGTGCGCTGGTGAGTTCACTAGTAAAAATGCTGAAGATGCTTTTACCTTCATAGGAGCTATCGCTGAAAAATCCCAACAGTGGGAGTCTTGTGTTGAACCCCCTAAAAGACTCTTGGTCAATAGAAGTAGCACCAATATGGTATATACGATTTTTGCGTCAGATGCTAAGTTTGTTGCTTTGTCCAGAAGGTTAGAAGCTTTGGAATTGAATCAGCCTAAAAATAGGTCCCTTGTTGAACCTAATAGATCCTCCCAAGTCTCTAGTTGTGGAATAGATCCCAATAACTCATTATGGGAAGGTCAGGTTAGTGAAGAGAAAGCTCATGTTGTCTATAACAATGCTAGGTTTGAAAACCGTCAGAAGTTTCACCCCTACTCAGAGACCTATAATGCTAGGTTACGAAAGATTGTCTTCCTTTCAATCATGATTCAGAGACTTACTTGTATTGCTAGAATTGCAAACACCTTGATCCCATGAAGTATGACAGTTACTGGAGTCAAAGAGTGGGGAAGTGAAAATCGTGTTAAAACCAGTTGCTCATCGTGCAAAGACTTGGTTGATTTTCCATCCACTACTTTGATAACTCCTTCAACTGATTGTACGACTTGCTCACATTCTCGTCGTGTGTATGAACACATGTGCCGTAGACCGCCAGACCAAAATCCTAGTTAATATCCTCCCATGTAACACGATTGATGTCTCGTGATTGTGGAGTCTGCAAGGCAGACGTGTATTTAGTTAGTCAGTTATTGACTTCATGGGACGATGATTCCTTGTATTGCTGAGTCGACCGTGATTTGTAAATGTTCTGAGACTCATGAATTGAACGTGTCTGTTAAGACAGAGGTATAATTCTCGAGTAAATGTTGATAGTTAAGGTGAACAAATATTGTTCACTCGATGAATTGTTGAATATTGATAGTTGAACCAATATTCCTTAGTCTGAGCAAATATTGCTCATTTGAGCAAATGTTGCTTGTTTGATGAATTATTGGTAGTATGATCAAATAAAATATTATTTTAAGATACTGGAAACTGAACCGAGTATAATTAATAAAATGTTGATCATGGGAATGTCGTAAAATTATTAGCGTTCAAATCTGGAATTATGAACCTTGGACTCGAAACCCTAATTTGATCAATTGATGCTCAAAAATTGATGGTTTATTGAAAATCAACCACGGAGTGAAGGAGGGACTGGCTACATGGGATGATGGATCGACCATGTAGCGCCCAGATGTTCGAATGAACAAAATACCAAAGTCTTTTGAAGACCAGTTGGTGAAAAGATGATTAAATGTTGTTTAATCATTTATTCAAACAATGTTCGTTTGAACCTTAGGTGATAAAACCTAATAAATTATGAAGAGATGAAGGACCGACCAAGGGGTCATGAAAACTGGCCTTGGTTGGTCACGGGATCGACTGACTCTCGTTTTATGAAATTCCAAAATTGTTTGGAAGAGTTTGAACCTAATGTGAACAAATTAGGTCAAATAATAAAAGTATGTGGGACCGGCCTCTTGCAAGCCAAAGAGCCAACCTTGGTCGGTCAAGCTAATATGCTCGCATCGCTAAAGTGTCCATGTCTCAGTTCTGAGAATTTTGATATTTTCTGATGTGCGTTTGAGCAACATTTTGAGAAAATATGAAGAAATCAAGGATTTTGCTGAAAATGAGGAAACTTCATAAGATGAAAGAAATAATACTAATAAATTGAAGAAAACATGAAGTGTGGGACCGGATATGTACAAGGCATGGCCGGCCGGCCAATGAGACCGGTCCCATGGCAGTTTTCCTAATTTTATGTTATTTTCATGATTTTAGGGAAATATCATGAAATCAAGGAGTTTGTCGAAACCTAAGAGTTTTGTTGAAATCAAGGAGTTTTTTTTTGAAGTGAAGGAGTTTCCATGAGATGATGGAAACAAATAATATTAATAATAATAAAATAAGGACGTGTGGGACCGGCTTGGGCATGGTCGGCCGGCTAGGGCCCGGTCCCACGAGTTTCCCTAATTTTATCCCTTTTCCTTAATGTGAAGGAAATATCATGAAATCAAGGAATTTCATGGGATCAAGGAAATAATAATAAAATAATAAGGAATGCAAGGTGTGGGACCGGCCACAACTAGGGCATGACCGGACGGCTAGTAGGCTTGGTCCGCACACCTTTCCTAATTAATTATTGTTTCCTTGATGTAAAGGAAACACCATAAAACTGAGGAGTTTCTTTGAAACGAAGGAATTTTGTTCAAATGAGGGAATTTTCATGAGATCAAGGAAAATAATAAAAATATGATAAAATATAAAATTGGGTGTGGGACTGGCACGACCGGTGGTCCCAATCTCCCAGCGCCTTGATTAATATTTTATTATTTATTATTTTCTTCCTATTTTTGCATACGTTCATCGTTCCTTCATGTTTTGGAATGCTCGTTCGCGCATTCAGGTGCTCGTTAGTGCATTATTGCTGAGTACACTTGCACCATTTTGGTCGGGGCTTACTCGATAGTCACTCAGATGCCTGTACGTTGAATATTTATCACTAACCCATGGAATTCTGCTGGGAAGAACCATGAATTGAAGTAATGAAATATTATGAAAAACGTAGAATATTTTCTAAGGATTCAGTTAATGAATCCAATGATTTAGAAATAATTAATTGATGACTCTATACTAGCACGATCGTCTAGGAGCATTAATTATTCAAGAATTGAGCGATATGAGATTGTTGGAGCGTCATATTTCTTTTATATAGTCAGGGAAAACGTTGTTACATCATGAAGACGTTATTGCTCTATACTAGCAGGCAAGCTGTCTAGGAGTCGTCCAATCGTTAAGATTCTATATGCATGTATTTTATATAGTCAGGGAAAACATTGTTACATCCCAAAGACTTTATGCTCTATACTAGCAGGCGAGCTGTCTAGGAGCCGTCCAATCGTTCGATTCTATATAAAAGTGATTACTGAAATTGCTCAGTATTCATGAGATATGTCGTTGCCTCAGTTGAGAGACTGCATATTCACGTATGCTCTGAGAGACAATAAACTCAGTCAGAGACTCTTGCGGCATGAGTTTTCATGCTTCAATGAGAGACATGAGCCTCAATACTCATCTGATTGCTGGATCAGGAATATGTACAATGATGGTTTTACGATTTTACCCTTTGTCGAAAATCCACCATCTACATTAAGTCCCCTGCTTAGTGAGGGACAGTAATGTTCCTCAGTCAGCACTGGATGTTGATTTTTTAGTTACAGATGAAATAAGTAATTGAACTTAGTCGTAAGATAGAATGTTACCGGATTTTCGATTGTACGAGTGAACCATGGCTTGAACGAAGATCCCAGTACCATGACAG
Organism: Papaver somniferum; assembly: GCF_003573695.1. Lineage (NCBI taxonomy): Eukaryota > Viridiplantae > Streptophyta > Magnoliopsida > Ranunculales > Papaveraceae > Papaver > Papaver somniferum. The sequence goes on from NC_039364.1 coordinate 41,476,566, forward strand.
AGCATCGTCTAACGAGCGTAAATTGGGGTAGCATTGCTTTTTTTTTTTCTTCAGAATTTGATAACTTGTTCATGAGTTTTTCATGTTAAAATTATATATACATATGCATGTATAGACGTGAGTTTTGTAAAAACCCTTGTTTTAGGAACAAACATTCGTTCGATCGTTAGTTTGAGAAACTAGCAATAATCCCTAATGTAGGAGAGATTTTTTTAAATATGTGAGATTTTAATAAACTCTCGTTTCATATGTGGATGCTTGTACGAGAGAAAAAAGTTTTTTTTTTGAATAGACATGCTGTTAGTAAAAAAAATTGTCTATGAGATTTCATGAAAAATTTATTTTCGATATGTAAGCTTTCACAAATTTTTGAAAATATACTCTCGAGGGAGCAAAATATATATATTTATATGTTTTTCAAATTTACGTGAGTTTCACGTTAAAACGTATTTTTTGTAAAATCAATGTTTTGATTTTGAACAAACGTTGAAAGTAGACAATTATACATGGTGAAATAATGTTTGTATGTGAGTTTTCACAATTGTAGAATGGACGTCTGTCTAATTTTTGAAAAACCAGTGGATGTTAAGATTCACGTGGGTTGTTCATGGTTTTATGAAAATCAAGTCATGATTTTGAATAATGAATCTTGCTCGTCTTTGCAGGTTTGAAAGAACGAGCAAGTTTTCAAAATTCTGACGTTATAATCACTACAGCTAGTGAAATTGTAAATAGGTAAGAGTTGGATTGTTACCATTTTTGTTGCGTGTTTGTTATTGGTATATCCATGACTCCATGTATTTCGCCTCAGATAGTGGTGACTTCTGGTTACAACCACCTTTCAGGCTCTTCCGGCGAACGCTCCAAAATTATCAAGTCAAAGACGAAGACTTCTGCAGATGTTCATGCCGAGGTGAATCAACCTTTCAGAGACGCTGGAAAGCCGGTACATTGTATGTCTCTCGATCATATGGGAGTCGTCCCTTATCAGTAGAAGCACCGCCGACTTCAGAAAATGAGACTATCGGATGAAGGAAGTCAGGCTTTGCGTTGATGGTGTAGATACTGATTCATATGTGGATGGACGAAGAATTTCGTCATAATTCGTCATCAGAAAATTCAAAAGTCGGTCTTTCAGTAAAAACGTTGTAGTTACTTCGTACGATGTCGTATTTTCGCGGTCTACCAATGTGTTTTTATCCTCAGAAGATTTCCAAGCTTTAGCAAAGAAGCTTTTCGAGTTTGAGCATGTTTAGGGGCCGAAATAGGCGAAACAGTAAACTTCCAGGAGATTTACAGAAAATTTTCAGCTGGCATGTAGTCCAATGTTTTGGACACATATCTTTGCTCGTTCCTCCAATTGCTGTGAATTTTGGATATGTTGTAGAGGACATCAATACGAAGAGAATGGTGTATGACCCACCCCTAGATTCTTCATCAATATCTCCCAGATCGCTTCTTTGTGCGCGACAGTGTTAAATCATCTCAGACGAACTTGTTGTAAAACACTCTTGTTCTGTCTTTGGACCATTCGCTTGTGTCTTGAACGGTTGGTGAAGGATTCCAATGTCATTGATTCATTTGAGATTAGGATCCCTTGATTGATACATGAGCATGGTGCTTGCATCCATCTTGATTCTGTCAGTCATAGAAACATCACTTCTGAAACCCTGGTCACGGGATCATGACTGAGGTTGCTCTCAAGAGGGGGTGGTGTAATGACCATGGTTTCATGTCCCAGTGGTAGAATTCCTTTTATGATGAATGATTAGCACATGAGAGTCCGGTGCCACGGGTCTTGGACTGTGAAACTGATCGTCATGATCAGTGGACTGTCAGTCCCCAGTATTTTGTTAAATCTCTCATTTTCGTTTTCTCTTCTTCTGGCAAGACTTGGATAGAGGACCCAGGTATAAAAATTGATGTAAAGACCTAGGTGGTTGAAATTGGAGGTACCTTGATAAAGTACTTAGTGGAAAGACCTGGTGGACACCAATCGACTGTGGAAATTATAAATCCCGTCTAAGAATTGCTGCTTGCATGTTGTATGCTCTGGAAGCTGTAGGAACCTCATACGACGTTGAAATTCGATGCTTGACCCAAATTTTTGAAGCTAAGAGACTGAGTTATCACATGAGAAAAGAATCACTCAATTTGGAGTTGTAGAGGTAAGCCAACGAAGCGTGCACATTTGTAATTTATAATCCCGTATAAATTTTTCAGATTTCGTAGACCTGACGGTAAAGGCCATATCTTTCAGATCGTATGTCCGATTGATGCTCCCTTTTGGTATGTTGTATAAGAGACATAGACGAACATATTTCGTTGAGGAAGTATTGTCCCATTCCTCACTTATTGGTACGTTTTTGTAAACCCATGGGCTAAAGTATGTTGTATCTCATTTGTAGAGGTGACGAGAACATCTTGTAGAAGACTTGAGATTGCGCCCGCATGTTGTGCAAGCTTCAGAATGACTTTCATGTGAACATATTTCATGTCTACACACCTTGATATAAATCATTAGTGCTTGGAGAAGTCTGATATATCGAGTAACACTTCAGAGAACGGATAGTTTATGAAGCTGGTCATGAGGATGTTGCCCCTGAGACCGTCGTTGATGCTGGATCACGATAGAATTTTCTCCAAAAATGCTTGTTGATGACGATACTATGGTCTGAGTTGCTCCAGAGACTGAAAAGTATAGATCCATGATTATCGACATAGTCTTTACTCCCTCATCCAGTGAGCCTTTACTGTGAAGTGCCTTGTCAGGGAATCAATGTTGTTGCGGTAGATAACAGCGGAAGTTTCCATTCTGGATGTGATCGGTGAAGAGAGGAAGTTTCTCAATCGTTCAGGGGCTTGTGATGTAGAGAGACCCGTTGATGAAGTTTCATGGAATCACATCAGGTTGGAATAACTTGTTATGTGGATAACATTTATTGAAATAGAATTGATTTCTCCAACAAGATCAAGTCTCCGGTGTATGTTGAAGGAGTTTGTGTCATCCATGGATGAATGATATTGCATATTCTTCAGAAGTCTTATCATGGGATAAATTCAGTTACACTTTGATCGTACTAGTGTTGAATCAGTGTGTCATCGTCGAGATATTTGTGCTGAAGCTAGAGGTGCCACTATAGAAGGTGTACTATTTGATTGGGAGTACAATTTGAAGGCTTATTAGATGCTTGAGCGTTGAAGCGTCATATCCCTTGAGATCTTAGGTTTGATCATCTCGGCCCTGAATATCTTCTGTTGATTCAAGACTCCTTTCATTGCAGTAATGGGATTCAACACTTGTGCAGACATCAGAGCTTTCTGATTTTGTGGCACACATGAACACTCCTGCAAGGCTACGTCCAAAGTGTTCTTTTCCAGGCTTGGACATCATCTCAGTAATGAATGTATCAGTGTTCGATTCAGAGAAATGTCAAATTCAACCACTTGGTAAAATACTAATGCGGTAAAGCTACCATTCGTCTGGCAATAGCAGAGTTTCCAGCATATTAAGTCCCCATGCTAGGATAGCATGTGAGGAAATAAATGACATGGACATGGAAGGAATGAAACTTGCCTGAGTGCGGAACCTCTTGATGAATGTCTATGCATCTTTTGCAGGTTCTTGCGTTAACCTCGTCAAAGTTCAAAATTCCCCCAAATGCTCTGATGATGGAATGTCTGCCAAATCTTCTGCATCAGAACTTTCTTTGTTGGAGAGATGTGCAACCAAAGGCGCTTTGTCAGTACCCATATTTTCAGCGTAGATCCACGCTCGTCTGACGAACATGTCATATCTTGGATCTTCCTGATTATGTGAAACTTGGTTTCTGTCCAGGTTGAACTTATGTTCACTTTGAGAGTGATGTAGCCATAAGTATTTCCGAGCGTTCATTCAAGGTCTCTGATTGAGATGGGATCACGAGTAGCTTCTTGTCGAGTGATTCCTGCGGGTCTGGGGGTTTTCAGTGGAATGACGTTGATGGCGGTGTCAGTATCGATCATTCTTCCAAATTCATTTCCTCTGAGATGGAATGTGGTAAGCAGTCCCCAGTCGTGCATCTCTGGCTGAAGGTTCATGGAATATTTCTGAGATGGACAGATGTTTGACACGCTGTGATTCAGTGTTGTGAACATGCCTTTCCTTTGTGCTTTAGACAGATAGAGAAATTCACGTATATGTTCGACCAAGGATTGAACTACTTCGTTGAATAATTGCTCGGAGAGATTGAAGTTCTGATTGAGAGAGGATCTTTGTGCGCTCCTTCAGTCCCTAATTGAAGCTCTCCTGGATCGACCTTCTCTTTGAAGGTGCGCTTCAAAATATTGCAGTCACTTGTTGGATGATTGAAGAACCCATGAAGGATACAATATCTGGGATTCTCTATTTTTTCTTCAGTTGGCTCTCTCCTGATGAACGACAATTTGATTGCACCATCTTGAACCCAGACTTCCAGTAACTCGGTCACTCCTTCATGAGAAGAGGGAAGTTTTAGTCTTTATGATCATTTCCCTGTTCGTTGACGTCGGGTCGAGGTTTGTACATTTCAGGATTGTAGATGGTGGATTTTCGACAAAGGCTAAAATTGTAAACTCATAATTATACGAAGATCTTATTCAGCAATCAGACGTGAGTATCGAGACATGGCTCTCTCATCAAATTCTCAACGGAGAGTACTTTCTCTCAGTGTACATGTGGATATGTAGTCTCACGATCGGACAACAACATATCTCAGGAATACTGAATACTTTCAGTGATTATTTCCATATAGAATCACGTGATGGACGGCTCCTAGACAACTGGTCTCATAAATGGTAATAGATAAACCTTAATTACTATGATTCAATGGTCGAATCTACGATCCCATGGAATGGTAATGCTCACTTTATTATTCTGAATACGTAGTCGAATCCTCAGCTGATCCTATGAATTAATAATAAACATCTTATTACTCAGTTTTGTGAATTATTCTCCACTGAATTCCACAATTAGTAATAAATAATCAACAACCGGGCGTCTGAGCTACCTCTAAGTAAGCCCCGATTCAAATGGTGAAGGTGTATTCAACGATGATACACTAACAGTCACAACACGAACGAGTATTTCAAAAATACAACGAAACGATGAACCTATACAAAATAGAGAAGAAAATAATAAATAATTAAAATATTGACCAGGGTGGTGGGAGCACGGACACACGACCGACTGACCGTGTCATGGTCAATCCCACGCCATTTTTATATTTTTAATGCATTTTTATTATTTTCCATGATTTGATGAAAATTCTCCCATTTTATCAAATCTCCTTCGTCTTGAGGAAACTCCTCGGTTTCATGGTACTTCCATAAATCCATAAAAAATAATATAAAATTAAAGAAAGGAGAGTGGAGCGTGACAATTGGCCAACCGACCATGTCTTGGTCCCAACCGGCCCCACACCCGCGGTTCCTTATTATTTTTTTTTTATTATTATTATTATTATTTCTCTAATTTCATGAAAAACTCCTTGATTTCATGGTATTTTGCACAAATCATCAAATAATAATAAAATAAAATAAATTATGAAAACTTGTGGGACCGAGCCTTGGCCGACCGGCCATGCCCTAGACGGTCCCACATGCCCCTTTGTTTTATTATTTTATTATTAGTTTTCCTTGAAATCATCAAATTCCTTGATTTCATGGTATTTCTCTCAAATTAGGAAAAATTCCCTCAAATCATCAAAATACCTAAAAATATTAAAAAATTAGGAAAACTCGTGGGACCGGGCCCTAGCCGGCCGGCCATGCCTTCCACGGTCCCACACGCCCTTGTTTTTTTATTATTTTAATATTTTTGCTTCCTTGAACTCATGAAAACTTCTTCAATTCATGGAAACTCCCTAAATTCATCAAATTTCTCAAAATTCATGAATTTTTCATAAAATTAGGGAAACTCGTGGGACCGGGCCCTAGCCGGTCGGCCATGCCTTCCACGGTCCCACACGCCCTTGTTTTATAATTTTAATATCTTTTGGTTCCTTGAACTCATGAAAACTCCTTCAATTCATGGAAACTCCCAAAATTCATCGAATTTCTCAAAATTCATGAATTTTTCATAAAATCATCAAAATATTATAAAATTAAGGAAAAGGCACCATGGGACCGTGGTCACGACCGTACGACCATGCCTTAACCATGACGGTCCCACGCCTCCTCATTCCTTATTTTATAATTATTTTTCATCATCTCATGGTGTTTTCCTCAGTTTCGTCGAAACCCTAATGTTGGCATATTTTCTCGAATGGATGCTCAATTGCACGCCAGAAAATATCAAAATTCCCAGGACTGAAACGCGGACGCCTTGGGGATACAAGCACGCTATCTTGACCGACCAAGATTGGCTCTTTGGCTGACGGAAGCCGGTCCCATCAATTTTCACAGTTTTGACCTAATTTGCACAATTGCTCGTATTAGGTCCAAAACTCTCCCAAACACTTTGGATTTTTATGAAGTGATCGTCAGGAGGTCACGGGACAACCCAGGTCCGGTTTCAAGACTCCATGGTCGGTCCCTCTCCTCGTCATAATTAATTATTTTTTCTCACCTAAGGCTCAGACGAGCATTTTCGAATAAATGATTAAACCAGCATTTAATCATTCTTTCACCAAAAAATCGTCAACTCTTCAGGAGTTCTTCGTATTTGCTCACGTGAGCATATGGACACTACATGGTTAATCCACGGTCCCATGTAGTCGCTCCCTCCTTCGTCCCATGGTTGAAATTCTGACGAACCATGAATTGATCATCAATTGATCAAATTAGGGTTTCTGAATCCAAGGATCATCATTCCAGATTCTTTTATGACGACCTCATGGTCATTAATTTTATTAATTATGCTCGGTTCAATGACCAGTATTCTAATTAATATTTTTGGTACGCTGACAATAATCCATCAGACGAGCAACACATGCTCAGACGATCAAATATTCAACAATTCATAACATGAGAAACACTTGCTCAGATGATAAATATTTGTTCAAACCAAGGATTATTGGTTCAACAATCAATATTCAACGATCCACCGAATGAGCAATACTTGCTCACTTCATCGTAAGAACTATACCTCTGTCTTATGACATGTTCAATTCACGAGTTTCAGAACATCATGTTCAACTCAACGAATACATGGACTCATCGTCCCATCAAACCACGAAGTCATCAATTGACTAACAAACCACGAGACATCAATCGTGTCACTTGGGGGGATATCACTTAGGGTTTTGGTCTGGCGGTCTACGGCACGTGTGTTCAAACACACGATGGAATGTGAGCAAGTCGTGCAATCAGTTGAAGGAATTCACGAGGTAGTGGCTGGAAAATCGACCAAGTATCCACACGTTGAACAACTGGTTTCAAACACGATCTCCACTTCCCCACTCCTTGATTCTATCAACTGTCACACTTCATGGAATCATGGTGTCTACAATTCCAGCAATATAAATAAGTCTCTGAATCATGATTGAATCATCATTAGTATCATCAATTGAGCAACTATTCTCAATTGAGCAATTCCAATCACTCAGAGCTTATCGTATTCAGAATTCACACACCCACAATCTTTGATTACCATTGATTCCACACATTTCTCAGCTTCCCTCCTACAGATCAACCCATCATCTCTTGTGACCGAATTTACTCTAGAACGGTCATTGTCTTGATTTAGGCCGGAGTACTACAGATTGATCTCTCGAATCTAAAGCACCCCCTTTGCAGCGGTGCCTCTGTATGAGGTTTAACATTTCGCTTGGTTCGAGGAGTCTCCTCCGTACGGTCGTCTCCTCAATTCCTTAAAAACCAGCAAATCGTTTTTCCCCATCTACAGATTGGCGACCACAGTGGGAGGTCATTCTCTCGGTTGCAATCTCACAATTTCACAAGATGGTTGATCTCAGGTCAGGTTCAGTTACAAATCCTAACACAAACCGTGCTAGCACTAGCAACAACAACAATCAGAATATCCCGGAGACTATTCTGACCTCCAACACTGATGGTGGTGACACTCCTCCTCCTCACGCCAAAGGTCATCCACTGTCCGGACGACACCCTGAAAAAGTCAGAGGAGATCCACCGCCTACTATCGCTGATCTTATCAAAACGCAGGAGACTCTTGCAAAGAACCAGACTGACATGGCTTCTACACATAAGGAGTTGTATAATTATCTCAAAACTCTTACTGACAAGATGTCAGAGAATACTCAATAGAAGGGAAAGGAGAAGGAGAAATCCTCAGATGACGGTCCTGAAGTAATTCCAATCCATACAGTAGAAGACGACGAAGTCCACAAAACTGCTGCAGACAACTCATCAGCGAAGGGATCATCGAATTTCATCACTCGCGAGGATCTGGAGCACCTTTTGGAGAATCATGGAAAAGGCAAGACATCGCATGACCATCGTCATCAACCTCCTTATCCTGCCGCTACGGAGAGGATTCCACTCCCCAAAGGTTACGTTTCTCCAACTTTCACCTTATATGATGGAACTGGCAATGCTCTGGAACATGTCTCTCGTTTTCTCGAATCCTTGGGAGAACATGAACATAATCATGTCGTCCGTCTCAAGGAATTCTCAAAACCTCTGAAAGGCAGGGCATACACCTGGTATAACAACATTACACCAGGGACCATCAACAATTGGGGAGAAATGGTTAACGCATTTTACAGGAAATACTTCTTCGTGTCAGAACAAGTCACCCTCTCCTACCTTGGAAGAATGTTTCATAGGGTCAGTGAAAATCCCAATGATTATGTGAAAAGGTTCAGAGTCCAAGCCCTATATTGTCATGACCCAAACGTCACGGAGCAACAACTGGTGGACTTATGCATCAATGGCATGCTCCCGGTCTACAGGGCCTTGCTAGAAAACCTTCGATTCCAGACTTTCTCAGAGCTTCACGAAGCTGCGAAGAGGTCGGCAACCACTGCACCCGCTCTTTTGGAAAGAGCAAAGTCTACAAAGACTGAAGATTCAAAAGACACTCTAGGAAGCAGGCGTCTGATCAACAAGCAGTATAACCTGCAACCTTCAACAAATGCTGTCGCGGAAGGGAGTAAGCGAAAAGCAAAACCACAACACAAGCAGACTTCCTCCACCCCTTCAAAGACATACAAGAAGGAGAATTCGAAAATCCCTCCTCAGCATACGGAAGATCCAGAAGCACCTGATTTTCCCTGTTCGATGGAAGAAGTTAATGAACTACTCGATGCCTAGATTCAAGACGGCGCAATCAAATTGCCTTATGTCAAGAAGGAACCAACTTAAGAGGCCATGGAAAATCCTCGGTATTGTCGCTTCCATAGATACGTCATCCATCCCACGAGTGATTGCAAAATTTTGAAGCGCATATTCAAAGAAAATGTTGAATCAGGAGAGCTCAACCTGGGGACTGAAGGGGTGCACAAAAACCCCCTCCCAGTCATAACTTTTACCATCTCCGAACCTCCTGTCCAGGAAACGGTCCAATATATGATCGAATATGTCTGCGAGCTGTTGTATCTTTCGAAAGCTCAAAGGAAAGACATGTTTGCTGCACTGAACCACATCGTGTCCGGAAGACGTCCGCTGATCCAAGAGACTACCACCTAACCTTCAGCCACCGACACAGAAATGTATGACTGGGGACTGCTCACCACAGTGCACATTAAAGGAAATGAGTTCAAGAGGGCGTTCATCGATGTTGGTACCGCCGTCAACATCATCCCTTTGAAAACTCTCAGAGCTACTGGTATTACTCTAGGGGAAGCCACCCACGCCCTATAGAAACCAGGGACCACGAAGGAATCTCCAGAAATGCATACGGCTTCATCACTCTCAAAGTTACGGAAAGATCGATCTGCACTGAGGCCAAGTTTTTCATAATCCGGGAAGACCCTGGATACGACATGGTCCTTGGGAGAACTTGGATTCATGCTGAAAGGACAACGATGCCTTCAACACATCCTGTCATCGACAAGGATTTCGAGTCGGAAGACGAAGCATAGGACGCACCACCGTTTGAGCATCTGGAAGAAATAAAAACTCTGATGGGACTTACGCAGGAACTTGGAGATAATCCGCACACCTTTGTCGGAAGGTTTCGATCTCAGGAAAGTCTTATTCCTCCTCTTGCTCCAATATTACCAATTTTCAAATACACTACTATGGCTCAAGGACTTCTCCCCATGAATAATTTAGCATTCATCAAAAGCTACGAGTGGGTGACTTCACCTCAGCAATATTACACTCAATGGTTGGGTTCATAACTTCTTCAATTCGGTCACTCCATCGAGAGGTTTATTGCTGAAGACTTGGCTAAGCATGATCAACACTATGCTGGATACTCTCTTCCGCGCGAGTGTCCATACGTGCCACAATCGAGGAATTCCATCAAACAGGGAATTCCTAATCAGCGGAAGATATTCAAGGCACGATCGACCAAGCCTAACAAGTTTCATGAAGGGGACCTGGTTCTCAAAGAAGTTCAGCGCAGTCTTCATTCTACAAGGAACTCCAATTGGGAAGGACCATTCATGGTCACTGAATACGTGGCTGGAGGATACTATAAATTGACCAACACAGATGGCAGAACCCTACCAGTAATTCACGAAAATTGGCTCAAGCCGTTTATCTGAAATTATTGGAAATTTAAGGTATTGGGCGTTTGAAGCACTCATGGTGTTGGGATTTAACATTTAGGATTTTCTTTCATTTGTATTTCAATTCCTCCAAAACATTTGCAATACTTGCAATCAGTATTTGAATTCAGCAACTTATCAAAATTCAGTTCATATTTCGTAAAAGAAAATCTCTACCAAATCTACAAGAAAATCCTCAACCATCAGTCAATCCAAAACCATATAAATATCAAAAAACCCAAGTATAAACCTCACATCTCTCAGAAGTTCAGAAGTTCAAGAGATCAGCAAGAAAAGGCTTTCGCTCATCATCATCCTTCAAGATTCGCAAAGCCGCCCTCTCCATGTTCAACTCCTCGGTCAGCTTGGAAATCTTGTCCTCCTTCTCCTTCACAGCATCGTTTGGAAAGGGTATGTTCTTCTCACATGAATCCTTGATAACATTTATTTGATTACGAAGCCATTTCACGTTGAGGCCAAGTTTTTCTGAATTCTCGAAGTTAAACTCCCAATCAAAGAGTATATCTGGAGTCATGGTATTCTTGGGTCTCGTATGCATATCACTCACGACACGCAAGATAACGCCTACTTCCTGTCAACGATCATATGGCCGAACTTCTTCCATATCGTCTCGTACAAGCGTGCATATCCAATGGGAACGCGAATCCACCGACCAGTTCATGATACGAGACTGAAGTGTCAAAGGGAGGATCGGAAGCGACCCCTGCAGTTGGATATTCATACACTATTATACGGTTCTCGGTCACTGGAGTGGCTCCCACGACTAAAGCAACAGTTCCTTCAGTATTCTCCGCTGCTGTCTCGGTTTCTTCTATCACTGAGGCAACAACCATTTGGGTTTCCATAACAGCAGTAGCGACCTTATCATTTCCTTGAAATGCAGGGATGGTTGTCTCTTCATCAATAACTCCGGAATGGTTAGAATTATCATCGTTGGCTCCAGTATCCTCAACTTCGGTATTTAGCACCTAATACGAAGATTACATGAGGTTAGAGTCACGAATCCAAAGGAGATTATCAAACACAGTATACCATCAAGGAAACATCATCAAGGTTCATCATACTATATTCAATTCACGGGCAAATAACATGGAAGTCATGAAAACACATTTTACGATGAGTCCGTCTGAAGAAACTGAACTCTGTCCTGTACTAGGAGACGAACTGGGAGCAATATACAAGGAATCCTAGGATGGGTCATATGCCATTCTCTTCATATGTATTTCCACTATGACATGTCAAAATTGCATGACAATCCGATGAACGACAAAGTAGATGTGGCCAAAATATCAAGTGACGCGCAATCTGAAAAAGTTCTGGAAGTCTCCTGGAAGTTTACTATTTCGCCTTTTTCAGGCTCTGAACGTGCTCAAAACTTAAAAAGCTTCTTTGATAAAGCTTGGAAATTTTCCGGGATTGAATTTGCACATGCATATCATCAAAATCCGACTCCGGACGAAGATTCTACAACGTTTCTACTTAAAAGCTGGGTTCTGAATTTTCTGACAACAAAATTCGACTAAGTTTTCACATATTCACATGGGTTCTCATTCATTCGTTTACAAGTCAGCACTTTTATACTTCTACGAAGAATTTACAGGATATATACTTACTTGAGGAGTCTCCAAAGTGTCTAAGGGGTTGGAATTGTCCACATCAACGACAAGAGGAACATCACTTCCATCCGGCTCCGAATCTTGGGAATTACCTCCATTCCTATTCCCAGAGGATGATTGAGTTCCAGAATTCTCCATCTCCATGATGACGTCCTCCTGTACACGTCTTTTACAATCAATATTTTCATCTATGAAGCACCCCATTTGAACATGTGAAGAAATACTTACAGTTTCTTCGTCACTCAAATCAGCGATTGCTTGTTCAGTAGCAGAAAATTGAAGACCTTCAAGACTTGATGGAGTAAAACTCTGCAACAAAATTAACAACGTCGGCTTCATGATTCTAATGCTAATAGCAATGAAAGCCACAGTGAGTAATATTGTGAACTCACCAAAGCACAAACTGGGGACTTTACGGTATTAGGTAAAAACTTATAACCTTTATGCATGCCTTCTCCGCCATGAATAACCGCCTCAGTCTCTGAGAAATCTACACCGATTCGAGGTCGTATATTACGACCGTCCTGTGGTGAAATCCAGTAATATAATCAGAATACAGTTCTTATAATTTCGTGAAGATTATATGAAGAAACATACCTGAGAGCATCCTGAAGACGACTTTCGTTTATCACCAGAAAGATACTTCAATCTTGGTCGACTGGAAATCATCTCAGCCGAAGGAAGATCCTTGAATGGAGGTCTGGGAAATCTTACAAAGACACGCAAACGCCCAAGTTGTTGGTCCTAGAATTCTACATAACCTGGGGTTACATAGGCGAATCTATCAGAACCAGGAAACCAGTAGCTACTCCCTTCCACGTGAGTATGATCCAAATGAGTCCTGAGTTGCTCAACTGATGGCTTCGTTTTCCGTATGGTTGGAACACACTGATCCGTACCCATTTGTCGAGATGCTATATCAATATTATACTCCTCCACTGAAAGCTCTCCAAACGTGACTGATAGCAAATGACCAGGAGTGCAACTAAACATGAAAGATCTTTCGCCATCACTCAGATGCGCACCAGACGTCAATCTCGTGCCTTTTCCAGTATTGAAAGTCATCGGCTGAGAAACATAATCAGGGACTGACACCCACAGGCGAAAATTGAACTCAGATTCTTCATCTAACACATCAATAAAACGTATTTTAGAACGAGGCTGCTTGGTGGGCCAACGCATGATCCTAGCATTATCTTTCTCAGGGAAAGTATGGCGCGCATCAGTATTCGGTCCTTGCAGAACATTACGTGGAGTATGTGCATAATTCTTAAAATGCTCCCACATCAAAGCTTGAAGAAACATCGTGTTGGCATAACACTCAATCTTCATAGAGCCGTTCGACACACTGGAGTTTATAATCAAGGAGTCCAGTTTGTAATACAAGGAGCCTAAGAATAAACTACCTATCGGAAGTTGCTCACCTTGAGCCATCTTAATAGCAAAGGGAATCACAAAAGGCTTCAACAAGTTTCCACTGTCTTCAAAAACGTCTTTGGACAACCATAAACATAAGAAAGCAGCAATGGGTAACATACCATCGATGGGTTTATCAGAAACCTCGTCTTTGGGCCACCAGTGTGTCAACCAGGAAGCATAGCATCCTTTACCACCAGCCTTATTCACTTTCTCCATTGCAGCTGTCAAGACATGAGAAACGGCGGTCTCCTCATCTGAAAGATCCCCCAGGAAGATTTCCCGTGATCGGAAGATGCATCAGAGCCGCCACGTCTTCCAAGGTAATGGTAAACTCTCCCCATCTACATATGAAAGTGTGAGTGGGAATGCACCAGCGAGCAAACAGAGCCACAATACCACTTGCGTCATGATAAATGAACAACTCTCCAGAAGCTTGAATAGATCTCGTCACCTGCGCCTGGTCGAGCATAGTCCTCACATGAGGAAACCCAACATATGCCTCGCCCAGCCGGAAAATTTCTCCAAAGGTCGTCTAGAAAGCTTAAACTCTATGATTGATGAGGTGAAGACCCCTCTTTCAAGACAAAATCGAATCACTGTCTTAGGAGTCACCAATTTCTTCTGAGTAACAGTTCTGGGATTTATCAAAAGACGATACACTGGGGATTTCAAATGTTGCTCAGCTCCTGGGATATCTTTTTCAAAGAATGCATCATCTATGTTCGGGACATTCTTAATCCCAGGGATTTCGTCTTCGTCTCCCCCAACGGAAGTTTCATCCATGCATGTCTCATCTCTGGAGATACCATCATCAACGCACATCTCTTCCCTCGAGGCGTCGTCAGCTTGGGAATTGGACATCTTTGCTAAGTAGCTGAAAAGGTTCACACTACATTTATTTCAGTATGCCGTCCAGATATAAATCAAGGAAATACAAGCAAAAATGGTAACTCTTAACTCTTACCTTTTATACTTACACTAACAATAGTGATAGTAATGCTAGAGTTAACACCCCAAAATCGTTCGTCTCTTCGAAAACTGCAAAAACGAACGAAACTTTATTTAATTTCCGAAACTGATTTTTCATGAAATCACGGACAAAATTTTAATAATGTGAACATTCACACAACTGACCTATGAAGTTTACAACAATAAAATATTTCATCATAAATATATTGTCTATCTTCGAAGGTTCCTCAAAACCCACGTTTCTGATTTTTCGAAAAAACAGCAATTAATGCAACTTGCATATATAAATTCTCAAAGAATTTTATCTAATGAAAACAAATTCATGCAAATAAAATATACCATCATATTTTACACAATATATGTCACGGCTACATAAAAAAATATTTATTTTTCCTTCGTATTGTCGTTATTTGTCTTTAAAACGAAGGTTTATTTCAAAAAATATTGTGAAAGCTCACATCTCATACATATAATAAAGTTTTGTATTTACATGAAATCTCATAAGCAAAATTTTATCACTGGACACAAGTTCATCATACATATTTTCCTTCGTGTTATCGTTATTTGTCTTTAAAACGAAGGATTATTTCGATTTCATGAAAATTCACTTCTTTTATGATAAAACCGTGGCACACATGAAAGCTCATACACTAAGTTTTATCACTGTACCTAGTTCATATTAAAAAAAAAATCTCTCCTAAATCAGGGATTATAGTTAGTTTTCAAAACTAACGATCGAACGAACATATGTTTCCAAAAACGAGGGTTTTTCATAAAACTCACACTAATATGCACACATGTATATAACTTCATCATGATCAAAACATGAACAACTCATGAGGATCATAAACATCAGCAAAAAAAAAAAAAAAAGTACCTGATCGGCCGGAATTTGGCCGGCGGCGCTGATCCCGGCGGTCTTTTCCTGCTGCTGGCGTGAAGGAGCTGAGACGGTGGAGAACTAGTCGTGGAAAAAAAAAGGATTAATCCCTTTTATATCAATTTTATTTCCAAAACCTAATTTTCTAAGGATTTCCTTATTGGGCCCGACCCGCGAATCATAACCGACCACAGACTCGTCGTCCAAACCAGCGGTTCAACACCAATCTATGCTCATCAAACGACGCTCCAATCATGACATTGAAGCTTTCACTAAGTCGTGGTTTGCTCATGCTCTCTAAATCCGTTAACGTCTCAACTTATGACTAAGTTCAATCACTGGTATTATTATTTATGGCTGGAAAATCACCATTTAATGCTGACTGAGGAACACAGCTTTCCTCAGTAAGCAGGGGAATTAATGTAGATGGTGGATTTTCGACAAAGGATAAATTTATAAACTCATAATTATACGAAGCTCTGATTCAGCAATCAGACGTGAGTATCGATACACGGCTCTCTCATCGAATTCTCAACGGAGAGTACTTTCTCTCAGAGTACATGTGGATATGTAGTCTCACGACCGGACAACGACATATCTCAGGAATATTAAATACTTTCAGTGATTATTTCTATATAACATCACGTGATGGACGGCTCCTAGACAGCTTGCTCTGCTAGTATAGAGCGATAACGTCTTCAGGAACAAATAACGAGTTTACCCTGACTATATAAAGGATATGACTTACCGACAAGCTCATATCGGGATGATTAATGCTCCTAGACAGCTTGCTCTGCTAGTATAGAGCCACAAAGTTAATTATTCCTAATTACAATCGCTCCTATTCCATGGTCGAATCCACGACTGGTCCCATGGAATGACAATAACAATTGTTCTGATTCTATGATCGAATCCACAACTTGATCTCATAGAATAAGAATAACTATATTATCTCATTACTCCGATTTCATGATCGAATCCATAACTGGTCTCATAAATGGTAATAGATAAACCTTAATTACTCCGATTCTATGGTCGAATCTACGACCCCATGGAATGGTAATGCTCACTTTATTATTCTGAATTTGTAGTCGAATCCTCAGCTGATCCTATGAATTAATAATAAACATCTTATTACTCAGTTTTGTGAATTATTCTCCACTGAATTCCATAATTAGTAATAAATAATCAACAACCGGGCGTCTGAGCTACCTCTAAGTAAGCCCCGATTCAAATGGTGAAGGTGTATTCAATGATGATACACTAACAGTCACCGCACGAACGAGTATTTTAAAAATACAACGAAACGATGAACCTATACAAAATAGAGAAGAAAATAATAAATAATTAAAATATTGACCAGGGTGCTGGGAGCACGGACACACGACCGACCGACCGTGTCGTGGTCAATCCCACGCCAGTTTTATATTTTAATGCATTTTTATTATTTTCCATGATTTGATGAAAATTCTCTCATTTTATCAAATCTCCTTCGTCTTGAGGAAACTCCTCGGTTTCATGGTACTTCCATAAATCCATAAAAAATAATATAAATTAAGAAAAGGAGTGTGGGGCGTGACCATTGGCCAACCGGCCATGCCTTGGTCCCAACCAGCCCCACACCTACGGTTTTTTATTATTTTATTATTATTTCTCTAATTTCATGAAAAAACTCCTTGATTTCGTTGTATTTTGCACAAATCATCAAATAATAATAAAATAAATTATGAAAACTTGTGGGACCGAGCCTTGGCCGGACGACCATGCCCTAGCCGGTCCCACACGCCCCTTTGTTTTATTATTTTATTATTAGTTTTCCTTGAATTCATCAAATTCCTTGATTTCATGGTATTTCTCTCAAATTAGGAAAAATTCCCTCAAATCATCAAAATACCTAAAAATATTAAAAAATTAGGAAAACTCGTGGGACCGGGCCCTAGCCGGCCGGCCATGCCTTCCACGGTCCCACACGCCCTTGTTTTTTTATTATTTTAATATATTTGCTTCCTTGAACTCATAAAAACTCCTTCAATTCATGGAAACTCCCTAAATTCATCAAATTTCTCAAAATTCATGAATTTTTCATAAAATCATTATTAAATTAGGGAAACTCGTGGGACCGGGCCCTAATCGGCCGGCCATGCCTTCCACGGTCCCGCACGCCCTTGTTTTATTATTTTAATATCTTTTGCTTCCTTGAACTCATGAAAACTCCTTCAATTCATGGAAACTCCCAAAATTCATCAAATTTCTCAAAATTCATGAATTTTTCATAAAATCATCAAAATATTATAAATTTAAGGAAAAGGCACCACGGGACCGTGGACACGACCGGCCGACCATGCCTTAACCACGGCGGTCCCACGCCTCCTCATTCCTCATTTTATAATTATTTTTCATCATCTCATGGTGTTTTCCTCAGTTTCGTCGAAACCCTAATTTTGGTATATTTTCTCGAATGGATGCTCAATTGCACGCAAGAAAATATCAAAATTCTCAGGACTGAGACGTGGACGCCTTGGGGACACAAGCACGCTATCTTGACCGACCAAGATTGGCTCTTTGGCTTACGAAAGCCGGTCCCATCAGTTTTCACAGTTTTGACCTAATTTGCACAATTTCTCGTATTAGGTCCAAACCTCTCCCAAACACTTTGGATTTTCATGGAGTGATCTTCAGACGGTCACGGTACAACCCAGGTCCGGTTTCATGACTCCATGGTCGGTCCCTCGCCTCGTCATAATTAATTAGGTTTTCTCACCTAAGGCTCAGACGAGCATTTTCGAATAAATGATTAAAACATCGTTTAATCATTCTTCCACCAACAAATCGTCAACTCTTCAGTAGTTCTTCGTATTTTCTCACGTGAGTATATGGACACTACATGGTTGATCCACGGTCCCATGTGGTCGCTCCCTCCTTCGTCCCATGGTTGAAATTCTGACGAACCATGAATTGATCATCAATTGATCAAATTAGGGTTTCTGAATCCAAGGATCATCATTCCAGATTCTTTTATGACGACCTCATGGTCATTAATTTTATTTAGTTATGCTCGGTTCAACGACCAGTATTCTAATTAATATTTTTGGTACGCTACCAATAATCCATCAGACGAGCAACACATGCTCAGACGATCAAATATTCAACAATTCATCACATGAGCAAAACCTGCTCAGATGATAAATATTTGTTCAAACCAAGGAATATTGGTTCAACAATCAATATTCAACAATCCACCGAATGAGCAATACTTACTCACTTCATCGTAAGAACTATACCTCTGTCTCATGACATGTTCAATTCACGAGTTTCAGAACATCATGTTCAACTCAACGACTACATGGACTCATCGTCCCATCAAACCACGAAGTCATCAATTGACTAACAAACCACGATACGTCAATCGTGTCACTTGGGGGATATCACTTAGGGTTTTGGTCCGGCGGTCTACGGCACGTGTGTTCAAACACACGATGAAATGTGAGCAAGTCGTGCAATCAGTTGAAGGAATTCACGAGGTAGTGGGTGGAAAATCGACCAAGTCTCCACACGTTGAGCAACTGGTTTCAAAAACGATCTCCACTTCCCCACTCCTTGATTTTATCAACCGTCATACTTCATGGAATCATGGTGTCTACAATTCCAGCAATATAAATAAGTCTCTGAATCATGATTGAATCATCATCAGTATCATCAATCTCACGTCAAACTGACAACACGAGATCATCAACTCATCAATTGAGCAACTACTCTCAATTGAGCAATTCCAATCACTCAAAGCTTATCGTATTCAGAATTCACACACCCACAATCTTTGATTACCATTGATTCCACACATTTCTCAGCTTCCCTCCTACAGATCAACCCATCCTCTCTTGTGACCGAATTTACTCTGGAACGATCATTGTCTTGATTTAGGATGGAGTACTACAGATTGATCTCTCGAATCTAAAGCACCCCCTTTGCAGCAGTGCATCTGTGTGAGATTTAACATTTTGCTTGGTTCGAGGAGTCTCCTCCGTACGATCGTCTTCTCAATTCCTTAAAAACCAGCAAATCGTTTTTCCTCATCTACATGTATTGGTTAGATTTTCTTTGCGCCTTCATAGGATTATGGGATGTTGGAGAAGTGACTTTGCTCGTAAAGCAGGTGCAGTAGCTATAGATCTCTTAGCCGCTTCATGAAGTTCTGAGAAAGTCTGGAACCTGAGATTTTCCAAAAAAGCTCTGTAGACCGGGATCATTCCATTGATGCACAAGTCCACGAGTTGTTGTTATGTGACATTTGGATCATGACAGTCTCGAGCTTGAACTCTGAACCTTTTTACATAATCGTTAGGATGTTCGTTGCTCCTTTGAAAATCCTTCCGAGATTAGAGAGGGTGATTTGCTCTGAAACGAAGATATATTTTCTGTAGAAAGTATTAACCATTTCTCCCCAAATCTTGATACTTCCTAGTGCGATGTTGTTGTACCAGGTGTATGCTCTGCCTTTCAGAGACTTTGAAAATTCCTTCAGTCGGACAGTATGGTTGTGTTCATGTTCACCCAATGCTTCAAAGAATCGAGAGACATGTTCTCGAGCATTGCACGTTCTATCATAAAGGGTGAATGTTGGAGAGATATAACCTTTTGGAAGAGGAATCCTTTGCGTATCAACATGGTATGGAGGTTGGTGACGGTGGACATAAGACGTCTTGTCTTTTCCACGATCCTCCAAAAGGCGTTCCAGGTCATCACGAGTGATAAAAATGGATGGTTCTTTCGCTGGTGGATTGTTTGCAGGCTTAGGGATTTCTTCATCATCTACTACATGGATCGGAGTGACCTCGGGATCAGCATCTGAAAACGTTTCCTTAGCTTTTCCTTTTTCTTAAGTTTTCTCTGACATCTTTTCTGTAAGAGTCTTGAGATAATTGCATAGTTCCTTCTGAGTAGCAGCCATGTCAGTCTGATTTTTGGCAAGAGTCTCCTGCACCTTCATGAGATCACCAATGGTAGGTGGATTTTCTCCGATTTCTTCAAGAGACCGACCAAAGAGTGAATTGTTGATGGCGCCAGTGCCGTCACTTGCAGGGGTGATCACCGGAGCACTTGGAGGAGTAGTGGTGGCAGGTTGCGCCGGAGGAGTATCAGTGGCAGGTTGAGCCGGAGGAGTGGTAGTGGCAGGTTGCGCCGGAGGAGTGGTGTTGGCAGCACTACTAGAGCTTGCAATATTAGGGTCGGGTGTTGAACCCGGATTGGTAACTGAACCAGACCTAAAACCGACCATTTTTGTGAGAATTGAGATTGCAACCGAGAGAATGATCTCCCAATGTGGTCACCAATCTGTAGATGGGGAAAAACGATTTGCTGGTTTTTACGGAATTGAGGAGACAACCGTACGGAGGAGACTCCTTGAACCGAGAAAAATGCTTAACCTCATACAGATGCACTGCAAGAAGGGAGTGCTTTAAGTTCTAGAGATCAATCTGTAGGACTCCGGCCTAAACCAAGACAATGGCCGTTCTAGATTCAATTCGGTCACAAGAGAGGATGGGTCGATTTGTAGGAGGGAAGCTGAGAAATGTGTGAGATCAATGGTGATCTAAGATTGTAGGTGTGTTGTGTATTCTGCGTAAAGAAATAAGATAAGCTCTGATTGATTGAATATGCTCTATTGAGAGTAATTGCTCAGACGTTGAGTTGTTAATCTCGTGTTGTCTGTTTGACGAAAGATTGTCTTCCTTTCAATCATGATTCAGAGACTTATTTATATTGCTAGAATTGCAAACACCTTGATCCCATGAAGTGTGACAGTTGCTGGAGTCAAAGAGTGGGAAGTGGAAATCATGTTAAAACCAGTTGTTCATCGTGCGGAGACTTGGTTGATTTTACATCCACTAATTTGATAAATCCTTCAACTGATTGCACGACTTGCTCACATTCTCGTCATGTGTATGAAAACATGTTCCGTAGACCGCCAGACCAAAACCCTAGTTAATATCCCCCATGTGACACGATTGATGTCTCGTGATTGTAGAGTCTGCAAGGAAGACATGTATTTAGTTAGTAAGTTACTGACTTCATGGGACGATGATTCCTTGTATTGCTGAGTCGAACGTGATTTGTAAATGTTCTGAGACTCATGAATTGAACGTGTCTGTTGAGACAGAGGTATAATTCTCGAGTAAATGTCGATAGTTAAGGTGAACAAATATTGTTCACTCGATGAATTGTTGAATATTGATAGTTGAACCAATATTCCTTAGTCTGAGTAAATATTGCTCATTTGAGAAAATGTTGCTCGTTTGATGAATTATTGGTAGTATGACCAAATAAAATATTAATTTTAAGATATTGGTAACTGAACCGAGTATAATTAATAAAAAGTTGATCATGGGATCGTCGTAAAATTATTAGCGTTCGAATCTGAAATTATGAACCTTGGACTCGAAACCCTAATGATGCTCAATTAATGGTTTATTGAAAATCAACCATGGAGTGAAGGAGGGACCGGCTACATGGGACGATGGATCGACCATGTAGCGCCCATATGTTCGAATTAACAAAATACCAAAGTCTCTTGAAGACCAGTTGGTGAAAAGATGATTAAATGCTGGTTTAATCATTGATTCAAACATTGTCCGTCTGAACCTTAGGTGATAAAACCTAATAAATTATGAATAGATGAAGGACCGACCAAGGGGTCATGAAAACCGGCCCTGGTTGGTCACGGGATCGACTGACGATCGTTTTATGAAATTCCAAAATTGTTTGGAAGAGTTTGAACCTAATGTGAACAAATTAGGTCAAATGATGAAAGTATGTGGGACCCGCCTCTTGCAAGACAAAGAGCCAACCTTGGTCGGTCAAGGTAATATGCTCGCGTCGCCAAAGTGTCCGTGTCTCATTCCTGAGAATTTTGATATTTTCTGATGTGCGTTTGAGCAACATTTTGAGAAAATATGAAGAAAGCAAGGATTTTGCTGAAACTGAGGAAACTTCATAAGATGAAGGAAATAATAATAATAAATTGAAGGAATCATGAAGTGTGGGACCGGATATGGCCAAGGCATGGCCGACCGACCAATGATCCCGGTCACATGGCACTTTTCATGACCGACTGGTTAGTAGGCTTGGTCCCGCATACCTTTCCTAATTAATTATTATTTCCTTGATGTGAAGGAAACACCATAAAACTGAGGAGTTTCTTTGAAACAAAGGAATTTTGTTCAAATGAGGGAATTTTCATGAGATCAAGGAAAATAATAAAAATATGATAAAATATAAAATTGGGCATGGGACTGGGACTGGTCACGGCACGACCGGTCGTCCGGTGGGCCCAGTCCCCCAGCGCCTTGATTAATATTTTATTATTTATTATTTTCTTCCTATTTTTGCATAGGTTCATCGTTCCTTCATGTTTTGGGATGCTCGTTCGTGCATTCAGGTGCTCGTTAGTGCATTATTGCTGAGTACACTTGCACCATTTTGGTCGGGGCTTACTCAATAGTGACTCAGATTCCCGTACGTTGAATATTTATCACTAACCTATGGAATTCTGCTGGGAAGAACCATGAATTGAAGTAATGAAATATTATGAAAAACGTAGAATATTTTCTAAGGATTCAGTTAATAAATCTAATGATTTAGAAATAATTAATTGATGGATCTATACTAGCACGATCGTGTAGGAGCATTAATTATTCAATAATTGAGCGATATGAGCTTGTTGAAGCGTCATATTTCTTTTATATAGTCAGGGAAAACGTTGTTACATCCTGAAAACGTTATTGCTTTATACTAGTGTTGATGGTGGTTTTTAGCTTAGGGTTAAAATCATAAAACCATACATCTGACATGACGTCACTATGACCACTAGCGCATTTATTGAATCAATCAGCATGCCTACGTAAGAATTACCAGTGTACCTTTTTTTTATACATGTGTCATGTTCCACGCCAGAACCCTTAGTATTGACCGACATCATCTTTGTACATACCAAACCCTAATTCTCATGCCACCGTGCCAATGGCAAACCATGCCAGACACGTCTCCGCGCCAACCATGCCAGCCGCACCACTGTGCCAATGGCAAACCATGCCAGCCACGTGTCCGCGCCAAGGCATGCCAACCATGCTAGACGCACCACCGTGCCAATAGAAAACCATGTCAGCCACGTCTCCGCGCCAAGGCATGCCAACCATGCCATCCGCACGACTGTGCCAATGGCATGCCATGCCAGCCACATCACCGCGTCAAGGCATGCCAACCATGCCAGCCGCACAACTGTGCCAATGGAAAACCATGCCAGCCACATCTTCACGCCAAGGCATGACGACCATGCCAGCTGCACCACTGTGCCAATGGCAAACCATGCCAGCCACATCTTCGCGCCAAGGCATGCCAACCATGCCAGCCGCACCACTGTGCCAATGGCAAACCATGCCAGCCACGTTTACCGCGCCAAGGCATGCCAGCCATGCTGGCCGCACCATGCGCCAATGGAATGCCAAACCCTTGTCCCTAGCATACCAAGCCGTCCAAACCCTTGGCCCCACCATGGCAAGCCAACCGTACCTTGCCTTGGCCCTACCATGCCAAGCCGTCCAAACCCGTGGTCCCACCATGCCAAGCCAACCGCAGCTTGCCTTGGCCCTAGCCATGCTGGATGCACCATGCGCCAATGGCATGCCAAACCCTTGGCCCTAGCCATGCTGGCCGCACCATGTGCCAATGGCATGCCAAACCGTTGGACCTAGCCATGCTGGCCGCACCATGCGCCAATGGCATGCCAAACCCTTGGCCCTAGCCATGCTGGCCGCACCATGCGCCAATGACATGCCATGCCAAGCCGTCCAAACCCTTGGCCCCACTATGCCAAGCCATCCGCACCATTCTGTCTTGGCCCCACTATGCCAAGCCGTCCGCACCATTCTGCCTTGGCCCCACTATGCCAAGCCGTCCGCACCATTCTGCCTTGGCCCCACTATGCCAAGCCATCTGCACCATTTTGCCTTGGCCTCACCATGCCAAGCCGTCCAAACCTTTGGCCCCACCATGCCAAGTCGTTCGCGCCATTTGCCTTGGACCTCCCATGTCGGCCTTCCCTATGCGGCTACCAAAACGAAGGCGTGCGACGATCAACGACCACCCTTCAATCCTAGAGGCAAATCCTAGCCGTCCAAGGTTTCCAGACAACGCATGGTAATCTTTGGCCCAAAAACCTAGTTTTGGACACGCCAAACCGCGCCAAGGCATGCCATGCCACATGTGCCAATGGCATGCCAACCACCTTGTCGCGCCATACCATGCCAGCCTTCCCTATGCGGCTACCAAAACGAAGGCGTGCGACGATCAACGACTATCCTTCAATCCTAGATGCAAATCCTAGCCGTCCAAGGTTGCCAAACAACGCATGGTAACCTTTGGCCCCAAACCCTAGTTTTGGCCACGCCAAACCGTGCCAAGGCATGCCATGTCACATGTGCCAATGGCATGCCAACCACCTTGCCGCGCCATGCCATACCGGCCTTCCCTATGCGGATACCAAAATGAAGGCCTGCAACAATCAACAACCACCTTTTCATCTAAGATGCAGATCTTAGCCGTCCAAGGTTACCATCTAACGCATGGCAACTTTTATCCCTAGTTTGGTCGCGCCTAAACAAAGCCAAAACCCTAACTTTTGGCTGCGCCTAAACCAGGCCATGTTAAAACCATACCGAGCATGCTTTCATGCCACTGGCTACCAAACGAACGGTTGCAATAATCAACGGTTACCTTTCATCTTAAGATGCAAAATCTCGACCATCGAAGGTCACCAAGATGGCAAGTCTCCCAAGCTCGACTACCACCTCCTCCCATTTATTCACCCGTTTTCCATTTCTTAATGAGACCAGAGTACGTTTCACTTCGACTTGTATAAATAGGTATTACCTATTTCCACCGCACAATAAGTTCTGGTCAGGAGCATACAACACTCAGAAAATATTTGCTAGATTTCCATCTGTTAGCTTCCCACTTTATGATACAAGTCGTGAAACAACTACTCTTCCAGAATCAACTACTCTGGTCTCAACACTCTCTTCGTTTCCCTCCCAAAAACCAACCCTTCTCCTTCACTTTATGACCGAAGCAATTCTGGAACGGCCATTTCTTGGTTTAGGCCTGATTTGTACAGATTGATTTCTCTAATATAAAGTACTCCCTTGCAGTACATTGTTTAGGGTTTAAACTCGTTTCTCACCCACACACCCGAAATTACCAAAATCAGCAGAAATCGTTTTCACCCTCAAACAATTGGCGACCACAGTGGGAGATTAATCTTTCGGTTACAATGTAAATTTTCAATCCTCGATCTCATACTTCGACCCAGACGTCAGGACGGAAGAGGCAAACGATCCGCTCAGGGATCGACGACTCAGCTACCAGACGACCCGATACGATCCGCTCAGGGATTGACGACTCAGCTACCAGACGGCGTGATACGATCCGCTCAGGGATCGACGACTCAATTACCAGACGACCCGATTACCAGTCATGACACCGCAAGGGGCGACTGGGGACTTCCTAGACGTTAAAAGCAAACGATCCGCCCAGTGATCGGAGACTCGATTATCAAGTAACTCAAGGACGACTGGGGACTTTCCACAATCGCGGTGCTTCCCACAAAACTCGGACTTGCACCTGACTCATTTTTCGTTAGCACATCCAAAAAACCGAGTAAGTCTTTCCTAGAAAAAATACATGGTTTACTATTTCAAGTTTTCACGGGAATGATAAAACCGATATCCATGTTATGTTTCATCCCATGTCATCTACCGACACGCAACGTTCACGGTTCCATATCTTCCATGGGATTTTTGTGTTAGTTACAATCATAACCAAAAACGGCATCATCCTAAAACAGTTCATCCCGAATAATAATCCAAAACCCTCATAGGTAACACTTGTCTATCAACCCAAAAATCCAAAAAATCAAACCATAAACCAGGCACTTGACTTACAAAAAAAAAAAAAAA
>NC_039364.1:41503401-41507412 GCF_003573695.1 Papaver somniferum
AAAAAAAAAAAGAGAGGAAAACCCTAACGCCCGGTTCTTCGTGGAATCAGTCACCTACCCGTACGTACCCACTTTGCATAATAATGATTACCCGTCACTATTCATGAGGTAGCCGACGCTACTACAATGATATTCTAAGAGGAATTGTTTACGATGAATTATTTCTACAAGTTTATGAAAGGCATCCCTATGGCTAGGGTTTACACCAGTTCAGAAGAACAATATTTCTACAGATTCATGGAAGGAATACATATGGCTAAGGTTTGCACCAACACAAGAAAAACAAGAAAACAAATTGAAAGAGAAACGCTGGAGTACATACCTGGAATATGCTTTCCCACTTTATTGCTACCGCGCCACGCCAAGCCAGCGCCATGCCAAGTTAGCGCCTTGCCAAGCCAGCGTCCACGCCATGCCAGCGCCCATGCTAAGCCATCGCCCATTCCAAGCCAACCTAGCGCTAAAAGCTTGCATCCATCCATCCCTAACATCTTTCATCTTTCCAGCGCCAGCAGCTTGCATCTCTTCTAGTGCTGACAGCTTGCATCCTTCCAGCGCTGACAACTTGCATCCTTACAGCGCTAACAGCTTGCATATTCCCAGCGCCAGCAACTTGCATCCTTCCAGCGTTACTCTTGAACGCTCAGTAGAAGGGAATCATCAATCCAATTTCATCACACGTAGAGATCAGGAACGACTTCTCCAAAATCGAGGCAAGGAGATCAGCAACCCCCCTGAGTTCACAAAGACTCTCTTCCCGTCAGGAGATGCATGATTTCGTGGGACTTCGCCCACAAAATTGTGCAGTCTATGGTGGAACATTTATGAGAGATTTTATATTTTACCAAGACGCAACGTCAAGACATATTTGCAGCCCTCAACCGCGCTGTGTCAGGAAAACATCTATTTCCAGCTAAAAAGTCGTTCCCAAAAACATCTATTTCCAGCCAAGAAGCCGTTCCCAAACCCCTACCTCTCTTGGAAAGCACGATAGATGGAACTGGGGACTCCTAACCAATGTTCGATTGAAGGGTGTCCAAATTGACAGCACACTGATTGGCGCAGCCTCTCCGCTTCAATGTCCTCCAGCAGCGTCTCCGCTTCAACGTTCACTTCAGCAGCCGCTCCGCTTCAGCATTCTCTCCATAAGCTGCTCCAGGATCGAAGCCGAAGCTTCAACGTTTGTCTTCTTAAGTTTCAACATCCTCTCCAAGAGCCGAAGCCACCTCAACGCCGCTTCCTCCTGCCAAGGATCGTACCGGGGACGCCACTTCTTCCTGCAAAGGGTCGTACATCCACGCTCCCCATGTCAATGATCATGATCGCAGCCAGCCAATCTTCGTAGTCATGACCGCCTTTTGATCTATCCCGCCAAAACTCATGATCATGGACAGTTTGCTCGCTTACGCATCCATGCAATCCTTTTACTTCCATGGATGCCCATACAATTCCATCCAACCTACTTTGTTACAACGACAATGTAGTCTCTTCTGATTACATCTGCTACCAATAACTGTCACCACTCATTTGTTGATACCAGCCAGAGCTTCATCACAGCAGCAATCGCTACAAAGATGAAAACATGTAAACCATACTTGGGGACTGAGGATATACACGGAATCCCTTTACTGTCAAATCTCAGAAGACACAGTCAACCAAAAGGCCATAGCCACAACAAGGTCATCTACTCTTCGAGGGTGCAAAGCAAGAATATCATCACCTCTCTGTCTAGAAGACGCCTTCAACACTTTGCGAGGCCGCGGAGGATCCCAAGCCTGCTTAGAGGAAAACAACTTCAGAAACTAAAGAAAAATGTGATTGGGGACTGCTCATCGCACTCAACGACCATCAAAAACTCATGAGATAACTCCAGAGACGCGGCTGAAACATTTTCTTGAATAAATAGAGGAAGCCACGATAAACAACATAACTCTCTCATTTCTACCTCTTCGCTATCCAGAATACTTCGTCCATGTGATATTATGAACATCCCAGCGTCGCATCCAAAAGAATACAATAAGCTTGTATCAAACCCCATCGACGTGGAGTCAAGACGATGCAATGAAAGTAGGCTACACATGGGGACTACCAGCATGGGACGCTTTCACTCCCCTCAACCAGGTTATTTCCGATTTCAACATCATCACTGTCGAAGTTTTACGAGCCACGGGAATTTCTCAACACAAAGTCGTACATGTGCATCGAAGACTCCAAAAACACGCCAGAGAGATACATTCACATGTTTGGCCGTACCATCGGATCTAACAGAAATATAACTGGGGACTGCTCACCGCATCTCATTCCATACGATAGTCCAAGATTCAGAAGATGGTTCGAAGGATGTCTCTTGGAACAAAGTCCTTGAAGACTTGATAGCAGCACGTCGGTAACGAAACGCCTCCCAACTCATCTATTTCATCCAGTGGCTCTGGAAGATTTCGACCATACAAGCATCCACAACATATTGTCATCGCGATCAGAAGGTCCAGGACTGAACAACCTAAAATCAAGGATGGACCGACAACGCAACCACATCCATCCGTCCCAACAATGCAATGGAGTTTGGTAAATTTTGGAATCCACTAGAGAGACACTGCAGATGAAAGCACGGATCCGGACGAGCGACAGGAAAAAGAAGAAGGTTAGCTTTTCATACGGATGGAATTTCTAGAGTTTGCACAGAATAAAGTTTCCTTCTTGCTCCATGAATGGGAATAGATGACTCAGCGCGACTATGTTACCCCGGGCCCGCAATATCCCTCCTGAATTCTTCCTGAGTTTCACTGTCGGGAAGTTTTCACCTCCTAAACGACCACAAAACCTAAATATTCCCGCGAAGGGAGATAGGAAATTCTTTTCCGGTCAGATGGAGGGGCGGACCGTCAAAATCCGAGTTCGTACGAGAATTCTACAACGATTTTAGTACGGAGCGCTAATTAGGGTTTCGGCATCCCAAACCCTGATTTCGACAAAGTTGCCAGGCGTCATCACCATCGTTTGGTAGCCGAAGTTATGAAACCAGTTTACACCATTCTGCGGACTGAAGACAGTTTCCACCATTCCGCGGACCGAAGCCAGTTTCCTCCCATTCCAAGCCGACCAACGCGTGCGGCTCCCATTCCAAGCCGACCGACGCATGCGGCTCCCATTCCAAGACGACCGACGCCTGCGGCTACCATTCCAAGCCGACCAACGCGTACGGCTCTCATTCCAAGCCGACCGACGCCTGCGGCTCCCATTACAAGCCGACCAACGCGTGTGGCTCCCATTCCAAGCCGACCAACGCGTGCGGCTCCCATTCCAAGCCGACCGACGCCTGCGGCTCCCATTCCAAGTCGACCGAAGCCTGCGGCTCCCATTCCAAGCCGACCAACGCCTGCGGCTCCCATTCCAAGATGACAATCTACATCTCACCACTTCATGTTCTAGACAGCAACACCACAAGTAGAATCTATGCAAGTCATCCAACACGAGAATCACGAACTCTCCATACCTCTCGAAAAAAGTTAGCCGGGTCTTCTTGACCATCTTTTCACGACTTGTCATTTCGATTTTGTCCTCGTCTGTCACCATCTTATGCTTACCTCGCAACAATGCTCCTGATCCGATCTAAGCATGGGACTTAATGTTGATGGTGGCTTTTAGCTTAGGTTTAAAATCGTAAAACCATACATCTGACATGACGTCACTATGACCACTAGCGCATTTATTGAATCAATCAGCATGCCTACGTAAGAATTACCAGGGTACCTTTTTTTATACATGTGTCATGTTCCACGGCAGAACCCTTAGTATTGACCGACATCATCTTCGTACATACCAAACCCTAATTCTCACGCCACCGTGCCAATGGCAAACCAAGCCAGCCACGTCTCCACGCCAAGGCATGCCAACCATGCCAGCCGCACCACCGTGCCAATGGTAAACCAAGCCAGCCACGTCTCCGCGCCAAGGCATGCCAACCATGCCATCCGCACCACCGTGCCAATGGAAAACCATGCCAGCCACGTC
>NC_039364.1:41507752-41511577 GCF_003573695.1 Papaver somniferum
TGCCAACCATGTCAGCCGCACCACTGTGCCAATGGCAAACCATGCCAGCCACATCTTCACCCCAAGGCATGCCGACCATGCCAGCCTCACCACCGTGCCAATGGCAAACCATGGCAGTCACGTCTCCACTCCAAGGCATGCCGACCATGCCAGCCGCACCACCGTGCCAATGGAAAACCATGTCAGCCACGTCTCCGCGCCAAGGCATGCCAACCATGCCAGCCGCACCACTGTGCCAATGGCATGCCATGCCAGCTACATCACCGCGTCAAGGCATGCCGAGCATGCCAGCCGCACCACTGTGCCAATGGAAAACCATGTCAGCCACATCTTCGCGCCAAGGCATGCCGACCATGCCAGCCGCACCACTGTGCCAATGGAAAACCATGCCAGCCACGTTTACCGTGCCAAGGCATGCCAAACCCTTGGCCCTACCATGCCAACTGTCCAAACCCTTGGCCCCACCATGCCAAGCCAACCGCACCTTTCCTTGACCCTACCATGCCAACAAGTCCAAACACGTGGTCCCACCATGCCAAGCCAACCTCATCTTGCCTTGGCCCTAGCCATGCTGGTCGCATCATGCGCCAATGGCATGCCAAACCCTTGGCCCTAGCCATGCTGGCCACACCATGCGCCAATGGCATGCCAAACCCTTGGCCCTACCGTGCCAAGCCGTCCAAACCCTTGGCCCCACTATGCCAAGCCATCCGCACCATTCTTCCTTGGCCCCACTATGCCAAGCAATCCGCACCATTCTTCCTTGGCCCCACTATGCCAAGTCGTCTGCACCATTCTTCCTTGACCCCACCATGCCAAGCCGTCCAAACCCTTGGCACCACTATGCCAAGCCGTCCGCGCCATTTGCCTTGGCCCTACCATGCTGCCCTTCACTATGCGGCTACTAAAACGTAGGCGTGCGACGATCAACGGCCACCCTTCAATCCTAGATGCAAATCCTAGTCGTCCAAGGTCGCCAGACAACGCATGGTAACCTTTGGCCCAAAATCCTAGTTTTGTCCGCGCCAAACCGCGCCAAGGCATGCCATGCCACATGTGCCAATGGCACCAACCACCTTGTCGCGCCATACCATGCCAGCCTTCCCTATGCGGCTACCAAAACAAAGGCGTGCGACGATCAACGACCACCCTTCAATCCTAGATGCAAATCCTGGCCGTCCAAGGTTTCCAAACAACGCACGGTAACCTTTGGCCCCAAACCCTAGTTTTGGCCACGCCAAACCGTGCCAATGACATTCCAACCACCTTGTCGCGCCACGCCATACCGGCCTTCCCTATGCGGATGCCAAAACGAAGGCCTGCAATGATCAACGACCACCTTTTCATCTAAGATGCAGATCTTAGCCGTCCAAGGTTACCAGCTAACGCATGGCAACTTTTGGCCCTAGTTTGGTCGCGTCTAAATAAAGCCAAAACCCTAACTTTTGGCCGCGCCTAAACCAGGCCATATTAAAGCCATACCGAGAATGCTTTCATGCCACTGTCTACCAAACGAATGGTTGCAATTAATCAACGGCTACCTTTCCTCTTAAGATGCAAAATCTCGACCATCGACAGTCACCAAGCCGGCAAGTTTCCCAATCTCGACTTTCCAGACGACAACAACATGCTACATGTTTTCCACGAAAACACTCGAGACATCAACGCATATCACAAACTGGGGGATGCTCATTGGGTATTGGTTTGGCGGTTTACAACGTGCGGCGTACACTACGCCCGTTATAAGAAAGTGTCATAGGGATGAGGCGGTTAGTAAATACAGGGAGTAATGGTGAAACGCTTTCTTTTATGGAACATCAATTCCAGGCGTTACCGGTTACCACCTCCTCCCATTTACTCACCCGTTTTCATTTCTTAATGAGAACAGAGTACGTTTCACTTCGACTTCTATAAATAGGTATTACCTATATCCACCGAACAACAAGTTCAGGTCAGGAGCATACAACACTCAGAAAATATTTTCTAGCTTTCCATCTGTTAGCTTCCCACTTTCTGATACAAGTCGTGAAACAACTACTCTTCCAGAATCAACTGTTCTGGTCTCAACACTCTCTTCGCTTCCCTCCCCAAAACCAACCCTTCTCCTTCACTTTGTGACCGAAGCAAGTCTGAAATGGCCATTTCTTGGTTTAGGCCGGATTTGTACAGATTGATCTCTCGAATCTAAAGTACTCCCTTGCAGTACATTGTTTAGGGTTTAAACTCGTTTCTCACCTGCACACCCGAAATTACCAAAATCAACAGAAATCGTTTTCACCCTCAAACAACTAGCAGGCCAGCTGTCTAGGAGCCGTCCAATCATTAACATTCTATATGCATGTCTTTTATATAGTCAGGGAAAACATTGTTACATCCCGAAGACGTTATGCTCTATACTAGCAGGCAAGCTGTCTAGGAGACGTCCAAACGTTCGATTCTATATAAAAGTGATTACTGAAATTGCTCGGTATTCATGAGATATATCGTTTCCTCAGTTGAGAGACTGCATATTCACGTATGCTCTGAGAGACAATAAACTCAGTCAGAGACTCTTGCGGCATGAGTTTTCATGCTTCAATGAAAGACATGAGCCTCAATATTCATCTGATTGCTGGATCAGGAATATGTACAGTGATGGTTTTACAATTTTACTCTTTGTCGAAAATCCACCATCTACAAAGGGGAACTTAAATCCCTTGGATTTAGCTTCCTTAGCCACCATATCAACTAAGTGCAATAATTTCCTATTTCTAACACTAGCCTTTTTTCAATCTCAGTGACTTGCTCAGTGATAGTACTAATTAGTCTCAAGCAGAGCCATAATGTTGGGCTTATATTTCTTGACTAGTTGATTCACTACCATGTTAAAAAAAGGTCTAGCCAACCTCTGGCAATTGCACATTTTGATATTCGTACTGGTGTTAGAAATGAGAAAAAACAACTAATAAGGGGAACTATGGTAAATTTGTGGCTATTGATTGGACCCAAGATGCTAGGCTCGAGAGCTAGGTCTAGAATAGATATAAAATTTTATTCTATCAAAACTTTATACAAAAACATTAAACTATGTAATTTATATTTATAAAGGTGATATATTACATTTCATTTTTCATTCTTTTTGAAAATTTAGCTAAAATCCTATATTAAAAAAAATCATAATTATTTTATTATTATGTAATAAATATTTTCCAACATCTGAATAAGTTATTAATTATTTTATTGTAATTTTAGATCGATTTTATCGGATGTCAAGACAACATTGTGAATACGAAATGAAAAAATGTTATATTTTTTAGGATTTCAGATCAAATTCAGATGTTAGATGATATTTTGAACCCAAAGTTGGGGATACTAATGGATATATGGGGTTGAATTCTGGCTAAGGGGTATTTTTTTTAGTATCCCCCTTCTCTTCTTATTCTTTTTTTCCCTTTATCATAATACAAATAAAAAGAATTCCTTTAAAGCCTAAATCGATAATATCCCCCTTCTTCTTCTGAATAAGTTATTAATTATTTTATTGTAATTTTAGATCGGTTTTATCGGACGTCAAGATAACATTGTGAATACGAAACGAAAAAATGTTATATTTTTTAGGATTTCAGATCAAATTCTGATGTTAGATGATATTTTGAACCCAAAGTTGGGGATACTCAAGCATATATGGGGTTGAATTCTTGTTAAGGGGTATTTTTTTAGTATCCCCCTTCTCTTCTTATTCTTTTCTTCCCTTTATCATAATAAAAATAAAAAGAATTCCTTTAAAACCTAAATCGATAATATCCCCCTTCTTCTTCTTCTTCTTCTTCTCCTTCTTCTCCTTCT
>NC_039364.1:41511635-41578827 GCF_003573695.1 Papaver somniferum
CTCCTCCCTTCTTCAATTCATCGTAATTGATAGACAATTCCAAAAATTCCTTCGTCAATTTATATCTTCTTTTTTGAGTATCCCTTTTATTTCTTCAAGCAACAGTTGGTATTGGTGTAATATGAAAGTTACAGTCGGTAATGGTATCGCGTTATTTTTGGGTGATATCATTCCATGATTTTAGCGTTTTCCTTTTATTCCATTAAAAACATTGTTTTTCGTTTTGTTTTGTGGATTTTCAAACACCGCAAAGATCTTAATTATTAACAAGTTATCTCTGATTGTCAAAAACACTTGTTGCTCCAGTTCAAATATGTCTCAATTTAGGATTCTATGTTCTTGTTGTAGATAAACTATTTTATTTTATTTATTTTCAAGAGATCTAATAGTGATTTTCATGGACTCTGATAGGGATCATATGAGTTCCTCAAAACACCAAGTCATCTGTCTCTGAAGTTGGTGATTTGATTAATTTTCTATCATCATTGGTTGAATCCAAAATTAATAATTTCATAATCTGTGACTGTTATAATCAGTATTGGTATGTTGATGAAGCCAATATCGATTTTCAATCAACCAATGCCGACTGTTAGGTTTTGTATTTCGCGAAATTCTACCATGTTTTAAGCCACGGTCAGCATTGTCGTATGAAGATATGCAATGCCGGTTCTATTTTAGATAAGGGATACTTCATAATATTTTTTTTTCTTTTTGAGTATCCCTCAATTTGTGAGAGTATCTATTTTAGATAAGGGATACTTCATAATATTTTTTTTTTGTTTTTGAATATCCCTGAATTTGTGAGAGTATCTCCCAATTGTCGGTTCAACATTTTTGGATTCTAATACAGTGTCCTATCTGCATCGGAAATTCAGAATGCCTCTGTTTACTCCCTTAGCCTTGGGGCTTGTGCCTTCGTATAAGAATAAATGGCTTCGTTAATTACATCTGTGTGCAAACACCAGGCAAAACTCAAGAGTAATTGATGAAACCTATTTTGAGGCATACCAAATTTCTTTTAGGCATATCAGATCGAGACAAAATAGGGTCACTAGGTAGTAATCTTAAAAACTCCTTATCCATATATTTTCTTAATGGCAAAACTTCACTTTTCATATACTCCCTCCGTCCCTAATAAGATGACCTACTTGGTTCTAAACTTTGTCCCATAAATAGATGACATATTTCACTAATCAAGGGAT
Organism: Papaver somniferum; assembly: GCF_003573695.1. Lineage (NCBI taxonomy): Eukaryota > Viridiplantae > Streptophyta > Magnoliopsida > Ranunculales > Papaveraceae > Papaver > Papaver somniferum. The sequence goes on from NC_039364.1 coordinate 41,512,838, forward strand.
ATTTCTAAAACTACCCTTTTAATTGATTATTTTTTCTATAATAAATATGTATAATTTGATAGTCATGTTTATATTCGTTGGGTAGGCGTTTTAAAATGCTTTTCAACGGTATAAAGTTTATAAAAAACCGTGGTATAGTTTAAGAGATAAATCGTTTCTAAATTTTACTAATTATTGCCCGTAAGGGTATAATTGTAAAAAATAGTTAAATATACTCCACTTTCCTCACTGCCTTAAAATTTGTGCAAACTACAACTAGGTCATCTTATTAGGGACGGAGGGAGTATTATTTCTTCATCACTTAATAATTGCGTAACTTCATTTTCTTACTAGATAATTCAGGACATTTTGACATTCATTGAATTGCGATAACCAAACTTTCCGATCAAATTTTGCAAGTCTTGAGTGATTTCACCGTCTAAATTTTCATCTGAATTGTCTAAACTTGTGTTATCCATTGATCGAAGTTTACAATGAAGCAAAGTGGAAGATTGAAGGGTGCTTTGAAAAATTCAAATATCCTACGGTATTTAGAAAATAATTATTTGATAATAAATTTTTCTTTAAGTTAATAAGGTATTAGTTAATATATAAATAAACTAATAATCATTAATTTACCGGTTAATCAATATCTCGCTTAATTAATAAATTCCGGTGGTCCCAACGGCATTAATTTATAAAGTTTTTACTGTATCAGCCGAACTTCACTCTGTAACCGCCGAACTTAGGTTCGGTTGCATGTTATCAGTGGAACTTCACTTTGTAACCGCCGAACTTAGATCTGGCTAATTCGAGTAAGAATTAGCACAACTGAACTTAGTGTTTCTCTTCGTAAAGTGAAATTTGACTATCATTTCCGTGTTTAATTATCAGCTGAACTTCCCGGTTGGTGTAGGAAAGAGAAAAGGGAAGAATTTTTTTTTAAAATTTAAATTTAAGAAAATAAAATAGCTTGTGGCGAGCTCCCATCCAATCTCTTATAGTATTTATCGTTTTTACTACTTTTTTTTATTTATTCATGAAAGGAGGCTTCTTTGGATTTTTGGCGGATGGAAATGGCTTAAAACCAGCTGACATTCTTGTATATAACTGGGAGGACGGTCAAGACACTTGTTTTGATGTCACTGGGATTTCTCCCTTTACGGGTGGTGATGTTCATAGCTTTGTTCCGGGACGTGCTGTTTCTGCGGCTATCAATCGCAAGCGCGCCAAATACTTGGACACATGTACATCTCATGGTTATAGTTTTGGGTTTTTAGCATTTTCTACATTAGGCGAACTAGGAGATGATTTTGTTATTTTTTTGAACCGGGCGAGGAATTGCTTAGGTAATTATGATGTTAATTGTAAGATAAACAATTTTCTTTTTCATAGGGTGGGTGTAGCTATCCAAAAAGGAGTTGGGGAGAAGCTTGTTGCTAGGCTCCCAACCAACTCTGTATATTAATTTTATTTATTCGAATTACCCCGTCATTTGCCCATACAATCAGTTTAAGTTGATGAACTAGATACACCGACCATTTAGACCACTTGGATCTTATTGACCTGAGCTACATAGGTAACCCATTTACCTAATCATAGAGGTGGAGAGGCTCGTATTCTTGAGAGGCTTGACAGAGTTCTTTTTAACTATTCTTGGTTTGATTTCTTTCCTAATGCCATAGTTTACCATCTTCTTAGTTTATCCAGTGATCATGTTCCAATTCTTCTTGTTACTTCTAGAGAGGAGAATAACACTAGAAGACCTCTAAGATTTAACAAGTATTGGTTTAGTGATAACATGTGTAAAGACTTAATTGTGGAAAATTGGAAAACCAATGAAAATGGTTCAACAACTTACAAACATACTAGATGTTTACTAAATGTTAAAGTGGCTCTAAGACAGTGGAACTTGAATTCCTTTGGTAATTTTCAATATCATACACTAGTGGAAAACAGATGTTCCGCGACCGTCAGGACAAGTCATATATACGAGTTATACGACCATTTCCAACCGTCTCTGTTGGGGTCTCTGATAAAGCGCCGCTGTTTTGTACGACCCTTAGCCGTGGGTCTCAAATAACGACGGATTTTAAGGGTTACGAGGTACAGACCCTTAGCCGTGAGTCTCAGATTTAAATTATAATATAAAAAATATATAAATTCAGACTTGCTGAAATGCCTGAATGGCTAAATCTGAAATAATCTGACTGGAACTCAAAGTTAAGTCAAATGAAACTCAAAAAAGGTCAAGTCAAAGTCAAGTAAAATGGAACTCAAACGAAATCCAAATTTAAACTCAAACTTCAGAATTCCACATTCATTCACTTTATCCATTTGGTTTAAAATTACACAAAAAAGATGAAATTTTGGCTCAATACAAAACATGTCCAAGCTAGGTAGCTAATATGTTCTAACAACAAGATGCTAAACTAATAGACAATAAGCTAAAAACAACATGTTAAACAACAAAACGATAAGCTCCTTCGATGACGATGAAATTAGCCAATACTTCATAAATGATATCAAGTAGAGCATCCATGTGTTGTGTCCCTGGTTCACATACGACAAAGAACGTCGTTCCTGCAACATACACCAACCACCAATACCATAAATGTAATGTTCAAGGTATAAGGATCATGTAAACAACAGTTGGCTCATTAGTCAAAATTAATATCTGTAGCTGACAGGGAAATCGAAGGCAGATACAAAGAAATGGGTTGAATCCTTTGGAAACTCATGTTTTTTTATTTTTTGTAAGTAACGACATCACAGGGGAACAAATAGATCATTCTAAGGCAACAGATAAAACTCAAAATCAAATCACAAAAGGAGGTTCAAGTTTTGTTGTCAACTCACATGTGTGGGCAGGGGCAGCTACATTCCAATCTACCAGAAAGTAACACCAGCTACATTCCAATCTACCAGCTACATACATGCCGTCAAGATGTTCTTTGTAAATTCCATCATAAAGATGACAAATCTCCATAATCAGGTACAGTTTAACCTGCAAAAAACCACAAGTAAAAGACGACAAATCTCCATAACTGAGTGCATGTTTTCTCATAAGTGCATATTGAAGACTAAAGACAATAGGCTCTGAATTGAAGACTGAGATTTAAGGTAGACTTACTCCACCATCAAAAGCAACAGGCTTGCCAAAACGACTCAATTCCGCCTCTAGTTCAGCAATACTTTTATTAATTATCGACTGGAGGCCTGGGATGCGAGACTTGATTACAGTTCCCAAGTGCTGCAAAATCGACCATTATGCATCAGTTTGAGTATGAAATAAACCAAAGCTCATAGATAACCAAGTATAATTTTAGGAACAGCCAGACAACACGAGTTTTCGCATTGCCAATCTTTATAAATTGCAACCTAGGTCACATATAACAAACCCCTGATATTAAAAATGTACGTTAATATGAGGATGGTCTAAATCTAGACAACGAGATTTACAAGTTAAATAGAGTATACACAATCGAAAGAGACACTCTGACATTTTAAATAAATTTGGGAGACAACCCATTTAACATGAAGAATTCCTAGCTTATCATCAGTACCCAATGAAATTTATTTTGTATTTGAAATAAAAACCATCCATCCCAAACCGTAACAGCCATCATATTCTATGGAGACATTCGCAGTATTGCCCATTTTAAAGACAAACAAGGAACCAATCCACAAGCTACGATACTCCTACCCTATACCACTTGAATATCATTGCAGTAGTTTGCCAAAATAGGACTAATCAATCTACCATATAGAAATTTAAAAGATAATCCTAGCTACCAGTTTGGACTAGCTAGCCATACCACGTTCAATCTGGCACGATATCATTCTCAAATTCTAGTCTTCTAGTCGTTGATTATACATGAATCCCATAAACTAATTAATTCCAATTTATATATAAAAAAAATGCATTTATAAGATATCATGTGGCAGTATAAATATAGACCCAATAGTTGGCAGAATACATGTTACCATATCCAGGACCGACATAGCCTTGGTTAGGATACATGTTAGGATCTTGAGCAGATGAAACATATCCATAGCCTCCATTGTTTTTGTCCACTGTAAACCACAAAAGCACACAGGTTACATCGCCAACAATTCCAAACGAAGGCTTAACATGATCAATTAAAAACCAAATTTTAGCATCAACCCCTGAATACTATAACCCAATTTGAGCAACAATACCAAGATGCATGTTCTTGTCAAAAGACGGTTCTAACAACACAAAAGTAATGACAAGAAAACCACACATCAAGGATGTATCAGTACTTTGTATAATATGTAATATTGTTGTGCCTGCTTCCTACTTTTACGAACCAAAAAACTCAAGAATCGTGACCCATCCCTAAAACCAAAACCGAATGCACTTAGGCAAGAAAGAGCATTTGATTACAGATATTAAACCAACAGACAAACATTCTTTGTTGAAAGTATACTTGTGCTCTGTTATAAGCATACGTTAGACTCCCAAAACACTAGCTATGGCAACTCCTGCAGTACCCTGTAAAAATATATTACAAAGTCAGATCAGAGATAAATTAAGGATCACAGATACCAAAGCTAACACGAGGACACCCCCAACAGCTGCAGAACCAAACTCTATACAGGTGGTCCCCCAACATACTACTAATCCACTCAGGTTCTTTCCACATTTTGGAGTTTATTAGATGGAATCCCATGATTCACACCATATATACATCAACAAGGTTTATAAAATCTATACCCTGCAAAGTCACTTGCAAACCATAAGTATCTGACAAAGCTCAGTAATATCAACAGACCCCAACAGAACCAAAGTGACCAATCACAGTTTGGAACAAGGTGGCCAACAAAAAACCCACCATTAACACTATGAATACTAGAACAAGGTGGAACATGTGTTTCGTAATTATTTACCTTTGTCGTGAGAACAGTTTGGACCATGCATATGCATTATAAAGTTGATAGTTCGAAACCCGGAACATCTCCGTCAGCTTGCCATAATAAATGACCATCACTTATGGCTTGGGAGTTTTCTTTACCATACACATCAAACCATGAATGTCTTACACAAAACGAAAAGCTTCCTGCACAAGATCAGATAACAAAATTCAGATAGAGAACCGAGGTAGTTTTTTCCACGCAAATACTTGGACTATGGAACTAATTATTCTCCACATACCTGCCAAAGTTCAATCTCAATTAGTCAGGTATGTCTTTCTGGTCCTTGTATTTGTTAACATTTGCAAGATGGTTTCTGATTATGTCGCAAAGCCTACAGAATTCAGTTGTTCTCTTGTGCTTCTTACAAAACTGGAAGACTCGGTGTGCAGTCATCATTACAATAGAGAGAAATATTACACTCAAACTCATCAAGACTGAAAAATCAAAAATGCCTAAGAGATAAAAAGCGGTTGAAAGGAGGTAAACCTAATTAAAATATCAGATGGCTTACCGCGTAGAATGCTTCTAGTTTAGTGTTGTTACGGAGAATTTCGAGAACCATTCTGTAGGCCTCTAACCACAGAGTAACAAGCTCGCGGTCAGATATATCCTTTCCCTTCTCTCCACCAATATAGCTCAGCATCAAGTCTTCAGGCCTCTTATCCGCTTCCAAGTCATCAATGTCTAGAGCTTCTTCTAAAGCCTCTGCCTGGGTCTTTGCATTCTCAACTTTCTCAGTTGAAAGATGCAAAAATGGTTTGATCACCTCTTCCAGAGAACCAACATTAACTTGTTGGCATACAATCTGGTACTGAATCAGTCCGTTCTTTGCAAACCGACCTCTCCTCATATCATACTTGTCTACAAGAAAATTACTTTGAAAGATTAACAAAGTAACACAAAAACCTAGTCAACTTGGATTAAAAATCATCATTCTAAGTCATATTGGAACTAAGAATAACATCATATGTAATCAAATACTAATATACGTACAACCACTGAAGTATTCATTTTATAACTATCATGTTGTTAAAACAGAAATCCCGTTACATTTGACATCAACCAAAACAAAATTACTTCGAAGAAAACAGAACGTGCTTGTACATTAACATCACCAAACCAGTAATCCTTTCACATGAATTGAGACAAAATCAGTTAAAATTAAACATATTACTTCATTACCTAGACCCTAATACATGATCAGTAGACTAAATCTAAACAAACAAACCCCAACTTCAGTATCATGAAAACAACTAACATCACCCAAATACCGAAATCAGATAAAACTTTTACATGATGAAGATGTTCCTATAACTTAAGTTGTCTGACTGAAATCAAACAATAAATACCCGAAATCAAACAAATACAAATAATGGTTAAAACCCAATGAAGACAGCCAACTAAAAAGAAAATCAAGTTGAAAGAAAAGAAAAAAAAATAAAACTCAAATTTTGCACCTGATGAAATTTGTAAAATCAAACCCTAATAACCGCACCAAATTGAGAAATCAACCTGAAATCAACCAATAATCGAAAAAAGCTTAAAACCCAACGAAGAGAATCAACCAAATCAACAAAAAATAAATAAATTAAAACTCAAATTTTGTACCTGTGAAGTTTGCAAAATCAATCCCTAATAATCGCACCAAATTGAGAAATCAACCTGAAATCAACCAATAATCGAAAAATGATTAAAACCCAGTGTAGAGAATCAACCAAATCAACAAATAAAGTTATAAGAAAAGAAATAACGAGAACTTGAATTGAAACCTAATTGTACTTGATGTTGTTTGAAAAACCAAACCCTAACTTCACTAATGGCCAACGGTCTAACTACAAGATCGATGTTGTTTTTGTACTGAAGATCGGTGTTGGTGTTGTTAATGGATGTGGTAGATAGATGATTTCTTTGAAGGTAGTCGGTGGTGGTTGGAGGGAGAGGGAAAGACAAGCTGAGGATTGAGGAGTGAGTGTGAAGAGGAGAAAGATGAGGCGTAGATAGAAGGAGAAGATATCTTTATCCTCGATAATAACGAGGTCTCTTCTTTCCGATCCAGCCATCTATCTCATCTCAATCAATGGCTCAAATCTTAAACATCTACAGCCGTTCATCAGACATCTAAAACAGTAACTGCAATGTACACCTGCGGGTCTCTGAATTGGAGTTCCAAGAGGGATACAAGGGTAAATAAATTTTGTTATTCTGAGACAGCTTATTAAGCTCTCGGATATGGTCCATTTTCTTATTATATCAGAGACGGTTATTTATGGTCGGCGGTCCAACTACCATTAATGAGTGTCTCGGATGTGGGTAGTTAAACACCCATTTTCCACTAGTGATATAAAAGATATCCAGGCCCAACTAGATAATATAAGTAATAACTTGAATGATTCTTCTAGTATTGATAACAAGTCTAGGCTGGAAGAATCTTTGAAATACTGGTATTCTGTCAGGCAAGAGTATTATTTACAAAGAGCTAGGGAAAATGTCTTATCTTTTGATGACAAAAATACTAAGTACTTTCATTATAAAGTTAATTTCAGGAAAAGAAGAACCCAAATTGAGTGCTTAAAGAGTAGCATAGGAATCTGGTTAACTGATAAAAGCATGATAGCTAATGAACTTAGAGATCATTTCAGCAAAATGAGTAAATCTACTAACCCTCCAAGGGAAAGTAGTTTTTTTGATTCTATTATGCCTTGTATTTTTGATGAGGAGAATGATTTTTTGATACATACCCCTACAGATGAGGAGATAAAATCCATTGTGTGGCAAATGCAGCCTTGGACTAGTCCTGGACCAGATGGATATCCACCTGGTTTCTATTAGCAAATGTGGGATACAGTAGGTCCTGACACTATATCTATGGTTAAGAGTTTTTTCCACTCAGGTTACATGCTAAAGCATATGAACCATAATTTTGTGACTCTCATTCCTAAAAACAATGCCCCTAAAACCCCTGCAGATTTTAGGCCAATTAGTCTAAGCAATGTTAGTTATAAGATAATCTCTAAACTGTTACCTAGTAGGCTTAAAACTGTGATGGATAAATTCATTAGCCCTTACCAGGATGCTTTCTTGTCATCTAGGCAGATAACTGACAATATAGTGATAGGACATGAACTGGTTGATACAATGAGAAAAAATAGAACCAAATATGGACTTATGGCCATGAAACTTGATATGTCTAAGGCCTTTGATAGGATAAAGTGGAATTTTTTAATTGATATCCTAAAAAAACTAGGCTTCCATAATCATTGGTGCAACCTTATTGAACAATGTATCTCCACAGTGTCAACTTCAGTTTTGCTTAATGGATGCCCTGGTGAAATGTATTATCCTACAAGGGGTCTTAGACAGGGAGACCCCTTGTCTCCTTACTTGTTCATTATTTGCATGGATGTGGTGTTTAAAATTCTTATTGATGCAGAGAGGAAAGGTGATAATCAAGGTATAAAAGTTACTACAACCAGTCCATCTGTAAGTCACTTATTTTTTGCTGACGACTGTGTTGTTTTTACTAAGGCTAGTGTTAAGAATGCTAGGACTTTGGAGAGCATGGTTGATAGGTTTAATAAGTTCTCTGGACAAGCCATAAGCTTTGAGAAATCTGGGATAGCTTTTAGTCCCAAGACTGAACCTAGGACTAAGACTCAAATTCTTTCTATTTGGAAAATTAAAAATCTTGGCTTGGCTGAAAAATACCTAGGTGTCCCTTTGCTTCTTCAAAGAAACAAAATGGAGTCTTTCAAACATCTTGAGGAGTCTTGTGATAAGAGGCTTGATAATTTGCAAGGTAAGTACCTAAATCAACCAGGTAGAACCGCCCTTGTTAAATCTACATTAGGAACCATATCTTCACATCATCTATCTGTATTTCCTATACCTAAAAAGATGACTGATAAACTTGATGCTGTTCAAAGAAGTTTTTTTTGGAATAAGAAAAAGTTTGCTAGAGGGGGAAATCCATGCAATTGGGATAATATAGCTAAACCCATTGATATGGGAGGTTTGAATCTTAGGAAAACTGAATACCTCAATACTGCTTTATTAGCAAAGTTAGCATGGAGAATGCTAACTGAACCAGGTGCTTTGTGGGTTCAAATCATCAGGCATAAATACTTTCCTGATTTCAATCCTCTTCATGCTTTAGTTTCTTAAAATGTTTCTTGGGTGTGGAAAGGGATCTGCAGGGCCTTGACTTGGTTAGGAAAAATTATTGTTGGAAAGTTGGAGATGGAACTTCCATTGAGATATGGAAGGACAGATGGGTACCCACTAGTAATAACCTTCTTAACAGTAATTTTATTTCAAATTCTATGAAAACAGTCAATCAACTTTTTGTGTAGGGAACTAATGAATGGAATGTAGATGTTCTGAATTTCCTCTTTGATTGTAATACTGTCAATGATATTTGTAAAATCAGAGTTCCTTCCACTGGGAAGGACATTCTCAGGTGGGCTCCAACTTATAATGGGAAATTTAGTGTTAAATCAGCATATAAGTGCATTATGCAAGAGGTTCATGGCTTTGTAAGTGTATTCTTCCCCTGGAAAGCTTTGTGGAGTCTTAACCTTCCTCAAAAGATTAAGCATCATCTTTGGAAATGCTTAAATGATTGTGTTTCAGTAAGAAGTGAACTTACTAGGTTTGCTACAGCTATAAATAGTGATTTTCCTCTCTGCAACCATGAAATTGAAACTCTAAATCACTTGTTTATTGACTGTGAAGTTACTAAAAGAATATGGTTTTCCCTTGATACTAACATTGCAGGGTCCATTGATGATACAAATATGCAGAATTGGATAGCTAACTGGATTCTTCCCAGTAATGTATCCAGGGAAGCTCATGAGAAATATGTTCAGTTTGTGAGCTTTGCCATATGGCAAATCTGGAAGTTGAGATGTTCTGTAGTTTTAGATAATGCAACAGTTCAAATACCTAGACTGGTAAGATAAGTTCATAAGGACATAGCTGAGTGGAATGAAAACTATAGAAAATGTAGATCATCTAGAACTTCTGTGAATCAGACAAGGGATGTTATACCTTGGAAAATGCCGGAGTATGGGTTTGATAAAATCAATTTTGATGCTGCATTTTTGAAAGAAAACAATTACATGGGTTTAGGACTAATGTTGTTTTCTGCTGCAGGGAAATTTGGAGGAGCTCAATCAGTTGCGGGGATAGCTCAGGATGAAGAGCAAGCTGAAGCTCTTGTAACACTTGCATCTATAAAGTGGGCAAAAGATTCAGCTGTTGAAAGACTACATCTGGAGGGAGACTGTCAGAATGTAGTGAAAGCAATAAATGGAGAATTAACTTGTGCTAGATGGACCAATAATAATGTGATTCAAGACTGTTGAAGTCTTTTAGCAAGTTTTAGGGATTGGAAATATACTTTCGTACATAGAGAATCGAATGAAGTTGCTAATAGCCTAGCTAAAAAAGCTAGAATTGATAGAGTAGATCAATGTTGGATTTCAGATTTCCTTTTTTGGTTAAAATCTCTTTTAAGAGAAGAACTCAATGTAGTCCTAAATTAAATTTGCTTCAATGAAATTCTTTCTTATTAAAAGAAAAATATTAATTTTCTTTATTCATTAAAACGATAATTTTTTAAAATTAATTAATTAAATAAGTAGGTTAATTAGTGAATTAATCAAGAATAACTAAGTAATTTACCTATCCTATATCCTAGGATGCCCCCTGTACACATACCGTAGCAAGAGGTATGCCTCAAAACAGGCTTCTAGTTAATGGGTTAACAAGAATAAAGAATGAGTAGAATTATCACCACATTAAGCTTTTACCTGGTCGTATAAACTTACAAGTTGGTATAATCTCAAGAATTCTCATGCTTGCATGGTATGTCTTGACTCTTGACTTTCTTCTTCGGTTCTTTTGTTTCACTCTCATCACTTAATTATCTATAAATAGGCTCTCAGAATGAGCATGTCTAATCATTCAATCTCAACTCTCTCTCTCTCTCTCTCTCTCTAGTCTGTGCATGATACTTGTCCCTCAATTTAATACATCTTTCTCTAGATCAATCTCTTTTCTGACAAGTGATCAATAAGAATGGAAGAACACAAAGTAGCAAGGTTTTCAAGTTGTCGTGGAGTTGCCTTCGAAATTAATCCGGAGAAAACAAGTCCATTTTCAATAGCAACTACTCCTGTAGTTGAAGCACCAAAAGAGCCGTCTAATGCAACGTGGGTATGGCTTCCATGGACTCAAAAGACTTCTTTCAAGGTGTTTCCGACATCTTTAACTGGATCATTTCATAGATCTCTAAGTCGACCTAGTAATCATTTCTGTGACTTAGATGTCGACGACGAGGATGATCATGATGATGATACCATTTATGAGGATGAAGAAGAAGTAGATTTAGAGGTCTTCTTTGAAAAAGATCTCGGGAAACAGAATTCCGTTCTTAAGACTTCGTTTGGATCCAAACCATCCACCAAGAGACAAGAATCACTTCTGAGGAAATTACCACCCAAAAAACCTCAATCTAGACTTTCGATCATTTTACTTGATCAAGGGCTTTTTACCGTATACAAACGACTGTTTGTTGTTTGTTTTACGTTAAATATTATCGGAATAGTTCTTGCTGCCATCGGGGGTTTCCCATATGCAAAAGAGAAGGCTGCTCTCTTTTCTATTGCCAATATTCTTGCACTTGTTCTATGTAGAAGTGAAGCTATATTAAGGGTTGTCTTCATGTTAGCAGTGAAGGTCTTAGGAAGGTCATGGATCCCGGTACAAATAAGAACCGCAACAACTTCTTTTCTTCAATGCCTTGGAGGAGTACACAGTGGTTGTGGCGTTTCTGCCATTGCGTGGTTGATCTTCGCTCTAATTCTGACCCTAAATGATAGAAACAACACTTCTTCAGAGATCATTGCTGTTGCTTCTTCCCTTTTATTTCTCATCGGTCTCTCTTCCTTAGCAGCATTTCCTCTTGTTCGCCATCTCCATCATAACGTTTTCGAAAGAACTCATCGTTTTGCTGGTTGGACATCCCTCCTTCTCGTATGGATCTTCATCGTTCTTACCAACTCTTACAATCCTGCTCAAAAAACTTACGACTTCAGTTCATCCAGATTCATCAAAACTCAAGAATTTTGGTTCACGTTAGTCATCACTATTGTTATCATTCTCCCATGGCTAACGGTAAGACGGGTACCCGTAATGATATCTACTCCTTCAAATCACGCATCCATAATCAAGTTCGAAGGAGGAATAAAGGCGGGAATCCTCGGGAGAATTAGTCCATCACCGTTCTCCGAATGGCATGCATTTGGAATCATATCAGATGGAAAGAATGAACATATGATGTTAGCTGGTGCAGTTGGTGATTTCACCAAAACCTTGGTTTCAAATCCTCCAAGTCATGTATGGGTCAGAGGAGTTCATTTTGCTGGTCTTCCGTACCTTGTCAACATGTACGAAAGAGTTGTGTTAGTAGCAACAGGATCAGGAATCTGTGTGTTTTTATCATTCCTCTTGCAACCATCCAGAGCTGATGTTTGCGTAGTTTGGGTTGCTAAAGGAATCGAGCAGAATTTTGGGAAAGAGATACAACAAATGATGAGCGGGTTTCCAAAGGACAAGGTTATTGTTCATGATACGGCAGTTCTTGGTCGGCCGAATGTAGCTAAAATGAGCATCGATGCCGCGAAGAAATGGGACGCTCAGGTTGTGATTGTAACTAGCAATCCTGAAGGCAGTAGGGATGTTGTGGATGCATGCAAAGGTGCTGGAATTCCTGCTTTTGGACCTATTTGGGATTCTTGATTAATACTCCGAAGGTGCAGTAGTATAAAATTAGTTAAATAATTACTTGAAATCTATGATCAGCTCATTCATGGGACCAAAACAAATTGTATCAGGAATCTTTCTTTTTTTTTGATCATACTACAACTTATGTGTATAATAATAATATATGTGATGGAAATTAAATAAGTACACATACGCTAATTATATAAGGAAGAACATCTAGTATATCCAAATGCAAGTAATTTTGCTAGGAAACTGGCATTACTACTGGTTTTTTTTTTCTTCCTGTTAGTTGGACTTTAAGATGCAAGTCTTTAATTTAGGGGATGTCCTATGTCAAACCCGACATATTGAATTAATTACATTGGTCCCAAATTCATAAAGTAGTGTTGAATAGGTACTACACCATGTTGTGAGTTGCGACTCTTCTGCAGATAAGAACTGTCGGCAGCGCACAAGTGGGCAGGATTTCAAGATCGCTAATAGGGTACCAAATCAAGTGGGGGTGTGTCAAAATCAAGATAAGACAAAACATGTTTTCATATAGGACAAAACAAATTTTACTTTGGCTTGGTACATCCTTACTGAACCTGGCACCCCCATTAGCAACCTTGCAGGATTTGATGGTTCATATCCGTAAAAATAGAAGGCTATTATTAGGGTTGCACAAAACCGAACCAGAATCGAAAACTGAAACCGAAACCAAAGATTTTAAACCGAACCGAAACCATATTGCTATGGTTTATTAATGATTGTCAGTTTCAGATAACCGTAAGTATTGGTTCGGTTTAGGTTTTATCTCAATACCGAACCAAAAACCAATTGGTTAACCGATTAATAGTGGCCATGGCATAATGAATCTTTTCACACTGATGAATGTAGTTAATGAATGGTTATGACTCTTAGGAGATTATTCAAGTTAAATCCTTTTGCTATCATTTTAGTTGCTCGTTATTTATGCCTCTGATATGTTACCAGCAAACTTTTCTGCCGCTTGTAGTATTGGGTGTACTGTTTGTGTAAACTATAAAGCAATGGCACATTATTGTTTATAAATCATTCGGTTAACAAAAAACCGTATGGTTTTTAACAAAACCGAGTAGAAACCGAAACCAATGAAACCGAATAGGCTATATGGTTTCATTGGTTTTCATTATTGGAAAACCGAGTACTTTGGTTTCGGTTTAGGTTTTGCCAAAAACCGAACCATGTGCAGCCCTAGCTATTATTGGGGCGTCACATTCCATTAGAGGGGCGTCACCTAATAGGACAAAAACGGGTCACCCATAAGTAATATCAAAAACCCCTTATCTCAAATAATTTTGTAATGACTAAACAATAGTTAATTTTAATTTAATTTAATTAGATAAAAATTAAATTAATGAATTTTGTTGTATACTTGGTGAATTCTGGGACAAAGTTTTTGTGAGAAGAAAAACTGGCCGTAAAATAAACTTCTACGGTTGGAAATAATCCAAATCCAGACGTAAAATCACTTCTATGGTTGGAAATAATCCAAACCTAAACGTAAAATCACTTTTACGGTTGGAAATATTCCAAACATGAACGTAAAATCACTTCTAGGTTGGAATTAAAAGGAACCTGGACGTAAAATGAGCTTCTACGGTTGGAACTAATTCAAACCTGGGCAAATAAAATTCTACGATTGGAATTAATTCAAACCTGGATGTAATATCACTTCTACGGTTGGAAATAATCCAAAACTGGACGTAAAATCACTTCTTTGGTTGGAATTAAAGAAAACTGGACGTAAAATCGGATTCTACGGTTGGAATTAAAAGAAACCTGGACGTAAATTGAGCTTCTACGGTTGGAACTAATCCAAACCTGGACGTAAAATTACATGCAAATAAAATTCTACGATTGGAATTAATCCAAACCTGGACGTAAAATCACTTCTAGTTAAAGGATAATCTAGACATTTTGTATATGTGTTAGGATATCCCATAACCACTTTTTTGGACATTAAGAATCCAAGTGAAGCCCCTCTATTGGAGTGTGACGCCCCAATAACAACCTTCTAAAAATAATACTCCTTTTGTTTCCTGAAAAGAGTTACTTTTTCTTTTGTATCTACATTTTCATTTGTAATATGTTGAACATCCAAAACCATCCTTCCTCGTATTAATGATAATAGTGACTATTGTGGTAACTAAATGGTTTTTTTTTTTTTTTGTTGAAGGTTTTTGTCGAGAGAAGTTTTGGAAATAAATCTAAAAAGTTACAATCTCACATTACAAATTGGAAAAGTAACTTTTTTCCAGAAACGGAGGGAGTAGCTTTGTTTTTACGTTTGGAATTACATTCGTTTTCAGTGAACTGTTTTAAGTCGGAAAGTCACTTTCTTCTATAAAATATTGTCTGCTTCGTACAAAAATTTTCACCTCATCAAATTTGTTACAACCATAATGGTAAAGATCTACTTTGCAGATTTTCTGCTCTAGGACTAGGCAAATGAACCTGAAACCGCTATCAAAATCTTAAGCTGAACACCTCTGTTCAAGACAGTAGTTTTACGTAAGCAAAGTGCACACAAACATACATTTGAGTACAAATATTATTTTACCCTTAAAAACTCTCATCCCAGAAGCACATGCTAGCCGAATCCTAATACCCACAGGCCCTAAATCTTTAGAGTCAACTACGTTCCAAGACCTTGTAAAAATATGCCAGTTTGAAGTTGCAAGCACGGAATTATGATCCATGGTCTCCATTAGTTCCCTGCGTCAACAAGTAGTGGTTGTTCACATTGGAGAAAACATAAATTATAGTAAAAACATAAAAACAACCAAATTGAACTCACTTTTGCCAGAAACTGGAGCTGCTCCGTTTTATGTTCCAAATTTTGATTTCTTGGAGTCGAAATGGAAGCCCTATGAAGATTCACAGACTACTTCACTGTTTTGCCCTTGAGTTCTTCTAATCCAATCCAATACGTCAGAACAATCTTCACGCAAAACAAAATATCTGCACATTTTAGAATCCACGACTTAAACTTAAGACAATGGAACTAGGGTGTAGGTATTCATTTTATTTTTACATATATTAACCTGTTTTTACTGCGGTAACTATTCAACATGGATATTTGCTTTCGGTTCGATAGCTCTTTCTTCATTCTAAGTGATTCAGGTACCACTATGTTTCCAGTTTGGTCATGGTATGCAGCAGAGATAAAGTCGAGTACTTTTTCCTGCAACGAATTAGGATTAGGTTTATCACAAAGAATTTGAGCTTCAGGAGTTATTTTGATAAACTTACTGACTTACTGTAACCAGTTTCTTTTAAATAACTCCACATTTATCACACCAAAAATGCTATCAACCAAAGTAAATACTAAAAAATTAACCCATAACAGATAATGATAAGAGCCCCTTGAATCATGATTCTATCCTTCATCCCTAGTATTCATGCGAAAGATTAAAAAGAAGTTAGCTTACCAAGGGTTTTGAAGCATCAAGCCAGTGATAAATAAGCTCATTACGGTACCACGTCCTTTGCCTTTTCACAAAATTTCTGCAGAAAATCATTCAATAAAACATAAATGGTGTTAGTTAAATGTGTGCTAGCTAATGCAGATAGGACCGAAGCTTTATATGCAGGCATTAATGCAGCATCAATGTCAGAAACTTATAATGCCATAATTAAAGAAGATAGTAATTGAGCGGACCCAGAAGGCCACAACAGAAAAGACCTTGGCCATTTGTCATGAAACCTTCTTTCAAGTATATCCTTACACAAACAAATTTACTAAATGAAGAGAATCAAAAAGAAAAATAATTTGGTATTAGGGGCTGTTTGGTAACCATTATTTTAATGGATTATCAGCTTATAATCCATTATGCAGATTATAATGGATTCTATATGCTTTGGTAACCATTATAATAATTATTTATTTTAATCATAATTGAAAAAATTCATTATTTTCATAAACAGGAAAAAGTTGTTTTGAAAATTTATTATAATCAATTATTTTTTCTAAGGAACTAATTTTAAATTTTTTCTTCTTATTTTCTCTAAACTATCAAGACAGAGACAAAAAAACAACATAGGACTAAAAAAATATCCTAAATCATCTTTCTTTCCTCTCCTTTTTGAGATCATCATTCTAAGATAATCAATTATCTGGAAAAAAAAAAGTGTTTGGAAAAATTTATTTTTAAAATGATTATATCAAAATCATTTATGAATTTATGATTATCTATAATCATGAATAGATAATCATAAATTTTACCAAACAAGGCCTTAATCTCATCCATTAAACATGTACAGTTACTAGTTAGCCTTTTTATTTGTCAGAAAAATCTGTTAAACTGTCCAAATTACCCAAAGCAGACAAACAAGAAAATCTAATATGTTAAAATATATCAGTTTTCTCAAGGAAATCATTATTAAAAATGGCCATGAGGTACCTTCTACTTATCCAAATTTGTTTTCTCACCATCAGTTGACAAGGTAGAACCCATTTTTTACTTTAATCGGTAGTTTACGTGATTTGTTTTAGGTTGGGTTGGGTCTTAAAGTAGGAGGTCTAGGAGCCACATAAACATGCTATCTGCAAACATCATTTGACAGAATACAGTACATACCTTTTAGACACATATCTGTGGCTACTTAGTCTACAATAGCTCTAGCAACATTCGCAGAAATTAAATAGTCTAAGATTCTAAAATTAATTCCAATGCTATCAATGAAACTTCCTTAGATAATTAGAAGACGTTAAAATGAATTGAATGCAGTAATCTCGGTGGAGATGAATAACCTAGATGCTTTCTGAAATTCTGTCAGGAAATAGTAGAAATCTTGGGGGGAGCTCCTACCGCCTTGTTCCCGGCATCTCAGTAAATACTCCATCGCCTGAGATAAGATAGAATTACAACTATCCTTAGATCGATAATATCTAGATACAGAATGTTTGCAATATGTTCAACAAAATATTCCTGAAAACTTTTTACATGAAGTTGCTTTATATTAGTAGTTCATAACACGTAATAAAGAATTACAATCGCGTACTCAACTGCATAAGCTGTACCTAATACAGAATTATCATCATCCACAATCCTCTCATATCACTAGATACACATTTATATGGCAATAACTCAAATCATTTTAATGCATGATATGTGAAAATTTGATATGACAAACAGAATGTCAAGAGTTACTTGTCTATAACCGATTGCTCGAGATGCAGAATACGAGTTTGGAAGAAGACCCATATCAAGAAGTCTTGAAGCCTCTGCCAAAATTCCATCGCTTCCTACATTCAGAAACAAGTGGCACAAAACCTAAGATAGGTGAGCTTGATTACACTAAGACTGAAGACAAATAAAACCAAACCAGTAAGTCTTGACTGTTAAAAATTCAGATAACAATATTTACTTTCATTGCTTAGAAACTGGTATCATCGAAATACACAACTTCAACTTTAAACAATTAAGTACTTGATATATGTTAAAATAAAAACTACATACCTGCATGGACAATTTTATGCAGTGAATCATCAACTAAGAATTCTATCCCACCCACACAAAGGATTTCATACAATATTGCGTTAAAATACTGTAGTCACAGATATGAACTCACTGAAAATAAATTTAACATTCCTGTTAAATCGTCTACTAGGATAGAATGTGACAAGGAAAAGTATCCAGCTTTAATTGCATCAGATATGAACTGAAAATTGGCACCTATTAATGCAAGCAATATACCAAGTTAATGTACCTCTTATTATAAGGAAATTCCTGAGGTACAAGAGTAGCAAGCAACATGTCATATTTCTTAGCATAAGATAGATGATGAGCTCAGTTGTTTACAGTGGAGAAGTTGCAAAAAAAGTCATGGATATTTGTTAAGGATAGGTACTCACCTTTCACATATTTTCTATATATACTAGGTAACAATTGTAGCTCATTCACTTCTCTAAGATTGGGAAAGTAAAACTAAGGCCAAGCATCTGAAATTGCAATACAATGTAGAGTATTAAGTATAGCAGCAAAGATTACCTGAAAGCATATCTTCGCACCGGCAATCGATCATTCTATAAAGATCCAGCCTTTGGCTTGAAAGGAAAAAGCACATGAAGTCATAGTCCAAATCCTGTGAAAGTGTTTCTCCAAGCACATCACCGGAAACAGTGTCATCGAGGGAGTCATCTGATAATTTTGATTGATACTGTTGCTTATAAGATTCATAGGGTACTCGGAAAGCAGATGGAGGTGACCCACTTGCCTGACATGTGAAAATAAATCTGTAACTTGGTCGCTTCTGGCAGCTGACACAGAATGGTGAAAATGCCCAAATAATATCAAAGCGCAACTAACTGGCACAAAGTGCCTAGATGTTTCATTCACACCACACATCGTCTACATTGAACGCCATTCTTTTGTCAACAAATAATATTGACTGATCCAGAGCCTTGCATAATTAGCAAACATAAATTCACAACTCTAGCATGAGAACAATGAAACTAACCCTAATTATCTCAAGGCTACGTCTTAAGCGATACCAGTCGTTGAGTGCAAATTCTTCAGCCTTCGAGTCGCCAGCTTTTACCACCAACTGTACAGCTGCTTCCCAATCCTCATTCTTCTGGAATTCACTAAGCTCCAATTGCACTTGCGAAGCAATCTCTGGAGATGCCTTTGGAACATCTGGCTTCCCATATATGTACCTTTTCAGTAATATTCATCATTATAAAGCCACAATTAGATCCTATCCAACTTTCTGTTTCTGAAACTAAATCATGGTATTTTCTGAAATTTTCCACTGAGAAAAAAGGAAAAAATAAGAAATAAGAAAAGGAGCAACAGCAACCAGCACTATGTATTTGATTCAAGAAAACCAAAGACCAGGCAAAGGCTGTTGTTGGTTTGTTACTTCCTATTAAACTTTCATCTTAGAAGGTATCAGTTCATATTGCTATTAGTATCAGATAGGTTTGAACACTAGAGGAAAGCTATCACTAATTTCAAGCTATCACTAATTTCGACATACTCAAATTAGAATATTTACGCATTTGGAACTAAAATGATAAGAAGTCTACCTATTCTTAGTTATAAAAATTTTAGCAAAGACTGGAGGTCACAAGTCTGAATCAGTTCACTTCAGCCTCAGGTAAGGCCCGAAGAATGTTTTAGAATCGAAATTAACACCAATGGGTTTCAGATGATCAAGTCAGAATACATAAGCACTTTAGGTCTTCAAAGATCCACACCTAAATGTCACACAGATGCAAGTTTACTGGTTTCTAGAAAAACAACCAACACTGAAACCCTATCACGCAGAAAAAGAAAACATAAATACTGCACATACTCACAGATTAAAGAAAGATGTACCAAAATTGTTTTGTTTGTTACAAAAGAACAAAAAAATTAGAAAGCTAAGCTTTCTCAGTTCTCCATTCAAAATACATTTTACGAAATTATTGCCACGAGATAAATTACTGAAATTAGCAAAGGCTTCAAGAGAATGTTACTCAGATGGGACCATTACAATATCAGATACTTACATGATATTCCTTTACTTAATACAAGCATGGTACATGGCAGCAGATGTGGAAAAAATATAAAAACTTAAATTGGCGTGGCCTGTGTTGAGGGAGCAACAAGTGGAAAAGGCTTAGCAGGGGCCCCATCTAGTGTATCCTAGTAGAAGTATTCAGTTTGGAGTGGGTACTATAAGGATCAGAGAACTCATCTTTATAGCCTTTAGGAGGACATGCACTCCAGTTCAGAAATGCATGATCCACAATTTAAAGTCCTTTTTTACAGGTGTATGTCCATCGACAGTCTCAAAGCTCTATCAGATAACAATTTGGCGATGATTTGATCAGAGGAGGATGTCATTAGTTTTTCCTTTCATATTTTATCTCTTATAGAATGTGGTTCTTTAGATTTTGAAAATACTCTACCTAGAACAACATGAAAGCAAAACTCAACCAACGCACTGCTTAGTTTTTCCTTTCATATCTTATCTCTTACAGAATATGGTTCTTTAGATTTTGAAAATATTCTACCTAGAACAACATGAAAGCAAAGCTCAACCAACGCACTGCAGAAGTAGCATTCCATCCTGAACTATGTCAATTGTAGGGGTTGGGAATCCTTTTTCCTAAAGAATTTTCAAGATGACACAGCAAAGTTATTAGAGAGCCAACTTACGGGGCTACATAACCTCAAATAAACTGTAAAAGGTTCAAATTCTCGCATACATAAAACAAATATTTTTGCATAGAACAAGATAATGTGATAAAAACAAGTATGACTTCGACCAAATCACACAGACAAGAGAAACTGATAACTCAAATGTTCCATTTGCTACAGGATAAACTAAAAAGTTACTATATGTGGAGTTTGTAGCATGGAAACAAATTAGTAAAACTTGAATCAAGATGAAGTACCCGTACAATCAATGCATACCATCTTAAGTACAACCCAGTCCCACCAGCAACTATGGGTACACGGCCATTATCGATAATCTCCTCGGTAACTTGTCTTGTATCCTCGAAGAATTGCCCGACAGAATACTCTAGAAAAAGCACATGCTATTCAATTCCAGGTTTTTTAATAAGAACTAGTTCCAACATAATCTCAACATCATAGCTAGAATAAGAAAATTGTTTTATAACGACAAAGATGTCAAACATAAACAACTACACGCAAATGAGGGGATTATGTCAACAATAATACAACTGGATCAAATTGATAAGCAGTACCTTCAAATGGGGGCCTTAGGTCAAGCAAATGGTGTGGCACATCCTGAGAGGAAACAAAATAAACATCAGAGCATATACATTGTCTGCACAATGAACATTATACTAATAAATGAAATGATTACCTTACTTAGTATCAAAGAAAGGGTATATTCACTTATTATTGAAAATCTTTGTGGAAAAAAGAAATGATTACCTTTCTATCACTAAGAGAAGGCTTAGCAGAACCAATATCAAGTCCTTGATACACCTACAATACACATGAAACCTAAAATTTTATTACGAAAATCAAAATTTACTAAAATTTACCAAACATAAGCAAAAGCAAAGGCTATAAAACACAAGACTGTAAAATTGGAGAGAGTGATGGAGAGATGAGAACAAACTTGAACAGAATCAGCACTGATAATTTCACCATTGATTCTTTTAGCAAGTTCTAAAGCAAGTTTACTTTTTCCTGCACCAGTAGGACCAGATATTACAATTACTTTCTGCTTCTTGTTCGTGGTCTTTGAGTCGGAAGTGTTGGAACAGCAAGTAGTGAGTAACTTATTGTGTTTGTAGCTTACAGAAAATCTAAAATCTCTGAGTGGAAGAGAAGAAAATCTCTCAGTTGTAGATATAAATCTCAACCCCCAAGTTCTCAACCCTAATCCGCTACTCATTTGTGGAAAATTACAGAAGACGAACCAGAAGAATTTATCACTTAAAAGATGAAGGAATTGAGGGCTTATGGTTTCTGAAATCTTCTTAAATCTTAACCGAGTTGAAACCTTGATTCGTTATAATGGCTCACTCAACCAGACAGAGTCGGAACATTCACCGCCTTACGGCCCTGTGGGCCTGTGGCCCTGTTCGTTATTATTAGTACACTATTTAAACCAAAAAAAATTCCTTTCTTTTCTTTTTAACAAAACAAAAGAGGTTTTTTCGCGTTCAAGAGACTCAGAGGAGTGGAGATTGTTCTTCGGGAGCTAAGCTTTCACAATTCTTGAAGAAATACGCGATAAGATTAATTATTCAGGTATTTTTGATTTCTCGCATGGTTGAACCCTAAATTTTTGTTGATATAAAAGCCTGTCGATTGTTTGTGTTAATGGTTAGGTGATTTCTCGATAGGTTATGATATTTTTTCTAAAGATTTTTACGAAAACTATTCGAATTTAGTGGAGTAGAAAGATTATTTTGATAGAACTAGATATTTTTCTGGTAGTGTTAATTCCAAAACTAACCTAGGGTTTCATTAGAACACAGAAATAAGAGAATAGGTGTAATTCTAAGCTAGACGAATACACACAGACATACGACCAGGTTTGGTTGCCAAGTTATTAGACTTTGTGCTGTTTTTGTGTTTGATCTTGAAGTAACTTATTCAAAACTGAAACTTTTGAACAAAGATTGAAGGAGAGAATTTGTATAGAGTATTGATTTTTTGTGATTTAAAAATACCAGGTGTTAGAGATCCAGCAAAACAAGAGCTTAATTTCTTGAGTAAGAGGTGTTTGGAAGGAGAATCTGGAATGAAGAAGTACGGTCTGCAGCTTAGGGTTCCACCATCCCAACAGAAAAAGCAAGCATCAAAACCTCCCTTACATCCTCTTATATTTTCGGACGACATTGATGAAGACATCGGTGGAGACATTGCTCGCCAAGCTGTCAATAAGAAGGTTCTCAGAGATGTAAGAACTTGGACAAATCCCTGGTCTCTTTTAGGTTCTTCAATTTTGGTTTTAAATTTATTTCTTTTTTTAATTGTTTGTATACATTTAATGAATGTGTTTGCTGCATTGATAATTTCTGTAGGTTGAAGAGCAACACAAAAAAGCCTTGGAAGAGGATCCATCGGTTTTTGACTATGATGGGGTCTATGAAGAAATGAAAGAGAGAACAGCACGCCCTATCATACAGGATCGTCAAGAGAAACAGGTATTTGCTTGTCACTTGATTTCCAATCTATTGGACACCGTTTACTCCTTTATATTGAATTCCAGTAAAAAATAAATGGGTTTTTCAATCTGCATCTTTCATATAAGTAGTTGTAAGCTATATCTCTGAAAACTTGGTTCATCTGTTACAGTCAAAATACATCCACACTTTACTGGCGAAGGCTAAAGAAAGAGAACGAGAGCATGACGTAGCATATGAGAGGAAACTTGCTAAAGAGAGAAGCAAAGATGACCATCTCTTTGGAGACAAAGAAAAGTTCGTCACAGGTGCGTACAAGAGAAAACTTGCAGAGCAGGAAAAATGGTTGGAAGAAGAACGAATACGCCAGCTTCGCGAGGAAAAAGATGATGTAAGTAACTTTTTGTACAAGGAACCATACTTCACTCATGTCCCGTCATATTTTATTTGAGTTTTTTTTTTGCTCTCTTTTTTTTAATCATACTACTTCCATAATTATTTGGCTGTACGACATAAAAGGTTGCTTTATATCATCTATGATAAGCTTTGTCCTCTTCCTTATGTGTCTTCTCTATGCTTTGTGTTTATGTGGGTTTTGAAATTTTAACTTACA
The DNA here is from genome assembly GCF_003573695.1 of Papaver somniferum. Lineage (NCBI taxonomy): Eukaryota > Viridiplantae > Streptophyta > Magnoliopsida > Ranunculales > Papaveraceae > Papaver > Papaver somniferum. The sequence goes on from NC_039364.1 coordinate 41,536,786, forward strand.
ATGTTTTATCTTTCTATAAAGGTTACCAAGAAAAGTGACATTAGTGATTTCTACTTCAACCTTGGGAAAAATGTCGCTTTTGGTGCTGGAGGGGTTGAATCTAGTGTGGCAGCTAAAAAGGAAGTGAATGTTATTGCCGATACCTCTGAAAGAGATGTTAGTCCCGTGATGGAACCACCTTCAAGCTCTAGACGGGAGAAAAATGGTGATCAAGCTGGCTTTTCTGCTCCTTCTGAGACAAATGTTGACACTTCAGACGGGAAATTTGTAACCACTGACAGCCTTCAAGTAAGCAATGCAGTGCCTAAACCAGTTGCCGATCAATCAGACCAGGATCTTCATAAAAAACCTGAAGCCGCATTATCTGCAGCGAAAGAACGTTTTATGGCGCGCAAAAGAGCAAAACAACAATAGGCATGATCCCTTACATCCTTTAATTTTTGTTAATTTCCTACTTTCGGAAGTTTTTGGAAGACCTTATATTATAAACCTTTATAGTAGCTCGTAAATGTGGATCACTGTCGCACCTTGATCATGATTTTTCTTTGGTTCACAAATTATTCTTTGAAGTTGTTTGACAATTTTAGTCTGGGTTTCTGCTGCATATTAGATGCAACTTGGAACTTTCTTTCCCTGTTTGACTTATATAACTATTTAATAATTTGGGAGAATTTGGAGAAATTCTCTCACTATCCATTTTGGAGTAATACCCTTCAATAGCGATTTCAAGTTATATCTTATGTACAAATAGGTTATGTCACTTACTGCGATTTTTAACTGTGAATTTTTCACCCCTGTTGTCTTTGTTCCACCTTTAGAACTTATTTGGCTGCTGTGTCATTTTTTTTTCTTAGTCCAGTGCACTATAATCTCTCGTCTTAAGTGCAATATAGAAACAGATACACCTTCTCTTATGATTTGGCTCTACCTGAGTGTGTCGCTCTTCGTAGAAAAGAGTACAATCACCATACTGAAAGTCAATATTTCAATCTGCCCGAGGATGAAGTTAATAAAAATTATAGAATAATAGGCAAACCAAATAAATGAAAGCTTGCTAAGCTCTGATGGCTATTTACTGCCTACTTTAACAGACAGTGACTTCAAAGTGCATTGAAACTTGAAGAATTTCCATTTATCTACTTGTTGAATGGTTAATTGTCTTTCTGAAAATTAAAGGACTTATCATTCTTTACTTTGTGTTCTCATCTTTCTAAATAGTTTTCATAATGTTGTATCTTTACCTAGTCTTATCATTATTTGCTTTTATGTTCTACACTTAATTTCTGCTAGCCCTAGTAGTTCCATGTGTACAGTTAGTGGTCATTGTTGCACTTCAAGAAAGGAATGCATTCAATGATCTAATCAGCTAACTTTTGGCTCATTCACTGAGTTACATTTTTATCTTATCTGCTTTGCTTCATGAAACACCTACATTAGTTTGTCAAAGGCTGACTTCATAGTTGAAGTTGTGTTTAAAGTTTGTTTACTTTTGTGGATTTTATCGTGCTTATGTTATGAATTGGCTGCGACAGTATATGTATAATTTTCTGAATTTCATCATCGAGATGTTTACAAGTTAGATAATTGTGATTTACTACAACAAAAGTAGTAATTTGTGTGGCTTGCACCGTGAATAAAAGTTGTTAGTTAATGGCCAGCGCCGTTGCAGTAATATTAATAACTAGAAAAGTAATTGTTGGCCCCATTCCATATATTTGCATTTATATGATGCAGAGTTTGGTTGATGAAGCAGATGAGTACCTCAAGTTGGTCGATTAGGTCAGCTGTACAACAGGACAATATTTTTTCAACAGGTTAGAGGAGCCGGTCATATATGAGTAACTTCAGTATCAAAGGAGAGAAACATTTCAGAGATCAGATTGGTTGTTATGGGTGAGCAACTTTGTTTGGTTACCTTTTACAGAATACAATTTGTTATAGAAAAGAACATGTTAAGTGGCGAAATGAGTGAGATGCAACTTTGCCGTGTTTTAAGTATAGAAAAGCATGGCAAGTGGTTTTTAGTGTTGTTAACTATAAGCTGTATGGTGTTGCTTTTATCTCATTCATGAAGAGATGACTCGATCTTTGCTTAAGGAGGAAAAGTCGAAGCTCATTCCTATATCCAGCTGGACCAGGTTCCTTTTTACCTTCCTTTTTAAATGATTCTTTTGTTGTTTTGTTGATAATGGTGTCTTGGTGATGATGGTGCAGTCATGGTTGTTATAGGTGGCAGTGTTATTCTTATTCAACTTTCAAATCACAAGAATACTTCAGATGACTTAGTCTTATTAGTCTCTTTATTAAACAACTAGATAGGGTCCTGGTAATCCCTAGCCTTCTTGGAAGTTTAAACATCGTCTACCTCATTATCCAGAAGCCTCCATGAACCATCAGAATCTTGTACCATGCCCTTGTTCTGTTCACACCACCACGATTCTGGAATATGGTATATGTCTTTCAAGTTGTTTGTTTTTTTATTTATGAGCGCGAGATCACGGCATACTTGCAATTTAAACTCTCCATTACCCTGTGATCCTGCAACTCCATGAAGGTAAGCCTCCAAGTTAGGCCAACTAGAAAAATCGCCTGGCCCCTTCAAGTATGGAGATTGGAGACATATGTGTATCAATAACTAACTCCACACCCGGGTCAGAGTAACCTACTAATGGCCAGTGTGGTACAAAGTCGAGTGCATTACGGATGCGCAACAGTCTGAGATCTTCCATTCCTGAAATGACATGTTTGAAGTTTTCATCTCCTACTCTTGGACTGGCAAAAACAATTGCAGTGACTGGAAATGATTTATTTGGCTCCTTGGATTTGTTGTATTCATTTGCAACAATGTCAGCTGCATTTAGGGTTCCAAGTGCACCTCCCAAACTATGTCCGGTTACAGTTATACTGATTTCTTCATTCTTGAATGCTTCAACTAACCTTCTTACTTCAGCAAGAACCTGCATTGGTTTATATATATCATTTGCAGTTAGTACATGTTGTTATCAATGATGGCACCATTTTGAAAGACTATAAATAGATCATCAAATAAACCAAGGTTGTAGTTTGTTTTCTTTTGATTCCATCTTATTCGTATGGTTAGACAAATGTTCACCTTTGTCTGACAGTATTTCTCAGCATGCTCGACTCTGGGATCAGATATTATGTAATCAGGTTTGAGACGGATCTTACAGATAAAAACTGTGAGATCCACTACTAATCCTAACATATCCAGGCACGGTTAAAGCCAACGTATCACAATTTGCATTTAAAACTTAGAAAATTAAATGATTTTGAACACTTTTCAATCGTAAAGCAAATGGAAACACTTTCCTGTGTATTGGAAAAAAGAAGAGAAAAAATGCTTTTGGTTAAGTTCCTGGCCTGGGTTATGCAATAAGCCATGCGAAATGGCTCAATCTCTCTTTTTTTTTCTTAGTTGATTTGAAAATGGAATGATATAGTCAAAATACATTCAGTATCGTTTTGGTGACTATTATATACCTGATCTCTAGCACTGGATTTGTTGAATCGTGATGAGGGGTTTTTCGACAGATAGATCGAGAGCGAACCATGGTAAACTTTTGGTTCATCAGTTCCTCCGAATATTTCCGAAGCCGATACTGGAATAATATCCAAATCATTAAGCCAGTCCAGGGTTCGAACTGTACCTCTCCAGGCAATAACAATCTCTCTTCTTCCTAACTCAACCTTCCCTTCATCGGTAGCCACTGCCACAAACCCCATCCAATTCGATGCTCCAGCCCAGGCTGCTGAAGTGGCGTAAATGAATCTGGTTACTTCATACATCTTATTATGTTTTGGTAGAAATACTTTTGAGAATAGATTTCTCTTATGATACAAGCTTCTTCCCTGGAATTTCGATAACTTTTCGTTGTTGAAGGTGTCGTAAGTTGCTTGAGCCATCTCACCATAATGAAGTATGTTAACCCGAAGATCAATGTCTAGTGGGTCGATAAGGTTCTTCCAATAAGATTGGCCATTGAGTTCTCTCCACCTTCTTGCTATGCTTCCCATCTTCTCTGTGCGTCTCCGATGAACTCTTCCCTTGTTGCATACTTGTTGAAAGTATATATACACATGTATATAATGGGATATGGGATGGATGTTTATACGTTTAATCCAGCATTAGTAGAAGGTAAGTTCGGGTTAGTTGAGTTGGGATGTCAACTGGTTAAGGTTAGGAACTTGTTACAACCGGTGATTAGTTAGGAAATATACGCACCAAAACCATTTATAGCTTCTTCTTCTTATATTTCCTTTCTTTTCCTGCTGCCATTTTGGTAAGGGGTTGGTGTTTGCATGCATAACCAACTTATTTGTGGATGGATGTGATACGTAAGTCCTTGTACTGCGTATGTATAAGTGTGCGAAAATCATGCAGTTTATATGATTGTATATATAAGCATAGTTTGCCGATGAATCTCTTGAAAACAAGCATTTGTTACGTCCACTCTAAAGTTTCAGAAAATGTCACAATTTGTGTATGAAAAAGGCAGGCTCGGCTGTTGAGTGTATATTGAGATAATCAATGAATTTTATTTTATTTTTGGATTAGAGTATTATAGTACAGTATTCGCAACAAATTTCAGAGGATGTAGCCTAACACTAACAGGGAACTTAATTTCAACTAATGAAGCCAACGTGGAAACAAGCCTACACAGCTTATGAACTAAATTTGTCTTTTTTATAGCGTACAAGAAATCAGAATGGGCTCAACATATCTGAAGCTCTGAACCTAAGACATTCTAAACCAATGATTTATGAGAGGCATGTACAAGTACAACTCAGGAAACATGTATTACACAAAAACACCAGAAATTACAAGAAAAACTAACAAATATACTCACAAGCAGCATTTCACAAGGATGTTATGGTGTAGTTTGGAATTCTATCATAACCATTAAATTGGATTTCAGTCATCATCCATCTCATGATCCATCAGTTTCCAGGACCCATCACTTTCTTGTACCATGCCCTTATTTTTGTCACACCACCATGAACCAGGAACAAGATATTCATCCTTCAATTCTTCCATTGATTTATTTATAAGCGCAATATCGCGTTTTATCTCCAATTTAAACCCTCCTTTGGTCCCTTGTGTTCCTGCTACCCCATGCATATATGCCTCTAAGCTATGCCAACTTGTTATATTTCCAGGACTTTTCAAATATGGAGATTTTCGTGTATCAATTGCTAACTCTGCACCAGCATCTGAATATCCTAGTACTGGATAACTAGGCACGACATCTAATGCATTACGGATACGTAGCAATCGAATTTCTTGCATTCCTGAGATTGCACGTTTGAAAGCTGAATCTCCTACACGAGGACAGGCAAATGCGATTACTGTTACAGGACAGGGCTTGTCAGGTTGGTCTTTTGGTTTGTTGTATCCGTTTGCTATGATATCGGCAGCGTTTAATGTTCCCATAGCACCACCCAAGCTATGACCAGTGATAGTTATGCTGATCTCCTCATCCTTGAATTCTTCCACTAGTCTTCTCACCTCAGCCAGAACCTGCATTTACAAAATAGGTGTGCTCAGCATGTAATTCTTCAATTTTGTGCTCATCTATATTTCTTATGCATGAAATATAAACAAAATGGTAATGAAGATCATTCTATATTTAGTTATTTATTTACCTGATCTCTACAGCTCGACTTATTGAATGGTGATCGCGGATCATCGGATGTATATATGGAAAACCAGCCTTGGTGAACCTTGGGGTTATCATCTTCAGTGTCTCCTAAAAGCTTACTGGCCGAAACCATGGTAAAATCAAGATCAGTTACCCATTCTAGAGCTTGAACTGTACCTCTCCATGCGATCACAGTATCCCTTCTTCCCAGGTGAAGTTTCCCTTCATCGGTAGCAACTGCTACATACCCCATCCAATTCGATTCTCTGCTCCATGATTCTCTGGATAATGACTTTACGATGAACGCGTCCGGCACCTTAACATGAGACGTCGCGTACAGAAATTTTGTTACTCTGTACATGTATGGATTGTTTTTTACTAACCCCACTTTTGAGAAGAAATCTTTCTTACTGTACCGGCTACTTCCTGCGTACTTGGATGCTTTTTCAGTGATGAAAGCGTCGTAAGCTGCCTCCTTCATTTCACCGTAACGAACTATGGTTTGCCGGAGATCAATATCCAGCGGGTCTAGGAGATCTTTCCAGTAGTCTTGGCCACTTAATAACTTCCATCTCTTGGCTATGCCCATCATTTGCGTAACTGTGTATTTGAAGATACACTTGTTTTGTTGTTGAATTTATATAGGTAATAGGTGGTATGGTCGGATAACTTGACTTGCATGTCTTGATAACCTTATTAGCTTTCTTGAAAAAGATGGTGCAACTGTTTGCTGGCGTTGTGTTTATTATTGTCTCTTCAACTACCTTAACCTCGTTTGAATTATTAGGCCAATGATGAAAATGAATCCCTGTATTTATTATTTTTATTTTCATTGTTGATATATATCCAATCCAGTTTTCCAAGGATTTAGTTGCCACTTTGGCAAAAGATTTCGTGGAGGATTAAAGAAGAAATTGTACCTTCTACGGGTCACTAACTAAATGTGTGCGGGCATAAAGATTTTATATGCAGTCTGTCCATATATGTGTACAGTTTCAAATGCTATAAATATATCAATCTACGACATCTCCCTTTGAAGTGCACGCAAGTTTTCGGATCCGGTAGGAGCTGACGAGCTGTATTATTATAACGTTGGCATAAGAAACCTATTCAAGATCAAAATACCAATTTTGGAGGGGAATGCTTTACACAATAGGCGATAGTGATGGCGACTGAATGGTACAGTACTTTTGTAGCTAGCCACTTTCTCTCTTTTTGCACGGGACAGTTGTTCCTCGCTCGTGAGTATCGATTTCATCTCCATTATTTACTGGTGGTAATTGTTTTTTCTACCATGCATCTTCTTAGTTGTGTGAATGTTTTTTCACCATACTAGTATTTTACTTTCTTGCTCAATTAGTAGTGAAACTATAGTTATTTTAACATAGTTCTATAAGAAAATGAAAATATTAATTATAGAATGTTTAACTAAAATATGTTTAGTTATGTACGTCAGATGTTGATGGAAGGTTTTCCTTGGTACTCTTGCATTCCTTAAACTCAAGCAGATGTTAGAGCATCTTCAAGAGAGAGTGAATCTATTTATTTTTAGTGACACGTAGGATTTTAGACCCAACGTTTGGCATAAATTCATCTCCAACAGTAGGGTCCTAGAAGTTAGGAGGGATCAATTACTAAATATGAAGGTGTTCAAGAAAGTGTTATCTACACCTCCGGTTGCACCTCCACATCATATTTTTAACCAATTTTCTTTTAATTCCAAGGGTTAAATTTCTCACTGTTGGAGATGGGTTTTTAGATATGAGGTCCTATATTTACTCTATGTGTAGACTTCGAAAATAAAAGGACTAAATAAAAAATCCACATAGGATTTTTTACACCTTCTGTTGGAGATGCTCTTAGAGATAACTTGCAAGTTTGATCTACAACTTTTAGGTTTCTATTTTCGAAAGTGTATACATGGTTTTCATATTTAACAAAATCATCGTCATTGTGTACTTGAAAATGGATTTAAATGGGGGATACAGCGCAATCGACTCGCCATCCAATCTGGAAGTAGTTCACCTTTGGAAGTCCAAATCGGTCAATCCAGATCCATTTAGCTAGTTGATGTTAGACTGCAACAGGCAACATTAGGCCTATTCCTATGCATATGTCAAACTCTTATTTGGCATATGTGCACCCACTATGGGTATGTCAAAGTGCCAAACTCATATGCCAATATGCCAGGAATAACATATAGGCATACGCGACAGAGTTTCCAGCGAGTGATAGAGTGTCCATCGCTCGATGGTCAAGCCAGCGCTCGCTGGTCATTAAATCGCCAGCGCTAGTCAAGTTGTCGCTCGATAGTCTGATCAACACTTATAAGCCTTCATCCAACGGCTGCCATTTCCCCCTATAAATAGAGACTTTTAACTTATGGGACACTGTATTTCAAAGGTTCACGACGTTAAGTCATGTAAATCCAAGAAGAACAAACGAGTGTCTTCAAATTCGTTATTGTTTCATCAATAACAATGTTAGAAAGTATCAACAAATTATGTGGTTGATAAAAGGGGATAATCCTAGGTTGTCAAATGAAGAACTAAAATTTAGAGCTCGTACCAAATTCGCCGAAGACAACGAAATATGGTTTAGTCACGACGAATGTTATGAACTCTATAATGTTCATGTGCAGGGATTCAAATTATAAGTTTGTATTTGCAATCTTAATTTTTAATGAAATGTAAAACTAGTTTGTAATTCAATATTAAAAAGTTTTCATTAATTAAAAAAAAAAAAAGATTACATCTCAACTAAAATTGCTTACATTTCAACTAAAATATTACATTGAAACTACTGATTACCTTGGCCATTTTCTCCCTAACCAAAGATGCAATTGCCCGCGTTTTCTGGATCAAGAGTGTTGTTCAACACATCAGTTATTGAGCCGGTTTGAGACACACTTGGTGGTTGAGTCTCATCAGAATCACCATAACCTTGATAAGGAATGGTTGGAACACGATACAACTCTTGAAATGTGTGGTGTTGATATCCTTGAGGAGTTTGCTGCTGGAATCGTTGAAATGCTGATGAGGTTGAGGCAATTGGGGGTTGGATGCAATTGGGGTATACAGAGTTGATTGCCTAATTACTTCCATGTTCACACCACCACCTGGAGTCATTATGTCAGTTGGCGTATGACTAAACATACGTGCAGGAGTTGTAGCCAAGCCAATGTTTTCTTCACCACCACGTACTACTTGACTATCTAATACTATATTTGGAGTAGAACTTTCTGGTAACTCCTGCATAGAACGACGTCTCAATCTTCCTCCACTTCCACGACTTTGCTGACTTCCAGTTGGACTCATTCCTCCACAACTGGGACTAAAACGAGTCATTCCTCTAGCACTGGTACTCATTTCTCTAACAGCGCTACCACTGGGACTCATTCCTCTAGTATTGGGACTCATTCCCCTACTACTACTTGAACCATCATTACCATCAAATCCTTGACTCATTTCAAACATCATACTCTCCCTCAGTTGTTGCATCTCTTCCAAGTGCATTTTCTGAAATCCCTCAAGTAGACAATTCATATTGTTCAACCGGGTCTGATACTGCAACTCATTAGCATTGATCCCCAAGTATGGATAAGTCCGATCAAGTGCACTAGAAACAATTGGATAAGTAACAACCTCTCCAGATGTCCTGGATATAGTCTGTACCTCCCAAGATAATGGTGGCATGTTCGAAGATGAACTTTGAGAAGGATATGCACATGCGTCACCCGTCTCTGGTGGAGGTTGGGAAGGAAGAAATTCATCGGCAAGTGGCATCCTACCTAAAGCTGGGAAATCCATCCGACCAGAATTCTGTGGTTGTATAGCAATATTGGGATTGAATATAGTGTTATACCAAGATAGGTAGTCATTTCTGTCCATTGGCTCCTGGATCAATTGATCAGCTTCTTGCCAATGATGACCTTCCCTTATCAATTTGAAGTAATCGTCTGCTGAAATATCTGAATTCGGATAAGGGTTGACGGCTATCACTGATCTTCTTTGCAACTGAAGAAGTTGTCTTTCCCCAGCTGTTTCTTCTTCGAACTCGGGTACTCCTTCATATGGATGGGAGACAAGGTTCAGGCTTGTTCTACACAACTGCTAAATCTTATGAACAATAGCAGTATGTTGACCATCTTCAATCTGTTGCGGTGCCCAATTCTCGGAATCATATTTTCATATGATCGGAAATACATTGGTATGATTCTTAAGAGAAGGTTCAGAAACACGGAAATATGTATACCACCAATACTGAAAAATAATAACATATTATTGGTTACTAAATTATCCATGTGAAAATGTCAATCAAATACATAGTGTGAAAAATATTGGTTCTTACTTCCGGAACTCCCCAAAAAGCATTAAAATTGTCTTTCACACATGTCGAGTTATCACCGAGGGCCATGTAAATCTCTGATATAATCGCAGACCCCCAATCATATGTTGGTGCTTGCTCTAAATCTTCTAATGCTTCGAGAAACCAAATTAACACCACTGAGCTAGCATTTGGAAATAGACATTGGCCTAGTGTCTACAATACAAACAGACGTTCGAGCTCCTCATAATGATCAGGGATCAAATGTTGATTACCAGCTTCCTTGTTTTCATCCATTTTCCTAACATAACGCTATAAAAACTTTTCAACCCAGCCACCTTTAACCCATGCACTTTTATTAGTCTATATGAGGGATTTCCTTCTAATTCATTTGAGTATAAAGGAAGTATTTGTTTCCATCTATTTTATGATACCCAATTCAGTCTGTTAAATGGAAGTAAGTTTCCTTCACATGGAATTCCCGTTAACGTGTACAAATCTATCGGTGTAAGGCCTATTAACAATAATTATTCATAATTAGAATTTGTTGATTTTTATAAAACAAAACACATAATCTAAAAATAAAATTACTAGAAAAAACTGACTTACCGTATTCAAAGTCCTTGAAAAAGAACGTGTTTGTAGTTTTCCACCATCGTTCCAATATAACTTATACTCCTTGAGTCCTGTGGTTTCTAGGTTGTATTTGATATAGATGTCGCCAAGGATATCTTCTAACTCTCTCTTGAACAACATGGGGAAGTAATTGAAAAATCGTACGTAACTCAGTCCATCCACCTCTTAGATTTACCGAACCAGCTCGCTCCTCATGGTCAGATATGTGATTAGAAAACATACCTTCACCGGCTACTTGTCTGACATTACAAAACTCATAATTTGTATCCACTACAAAACTTATTCCACCAGCAGGGGTACTAGTACATCCTTTGGTTTTTCTATTTCTTTTTCTTCTCTCCATATTTGTTTAAGAAAATCAAAAGATAATTGTTTAATTTTAGAACAGAAGTTTAAGAAAATCAGTGGATTTGAGAAGAAGAATTGAGAAGGGATGAGAAGAATTGAGAAGATTGGTGCGGTATTTATAGGCGCCAGAAACTCGAACGTTTGTGATATTGATTATAACGCCAGCGATAAAGACTTTATCGCTGGCGATACTGTCAATGTCGCTCGCTAAAAACTCGATCGCTCCGTAGTTTTTCCATAGTGGCACAAATGGTTTGCCATGCCACCTGGTATGCCAAACAGCTTTTTTTTGGCATACCCATAAGAATAGGCCTCAGTAATAAGGGTATATCAGTTTATCAGTTTACCCAAAAGGGATATCAATTTACATATAAGATAAAATAGTTTTTTGTTTGCCTTTTCAAACTAGTATCCCCTGTTAGGGGGCCATGCCAACGGGTCTACCGTTTCTGGGGATTACTTGCTTATATGCATAATAATAAAAATTTGTACAAATGCGGTCAAATAAACTCCAACAAGCAAACACGAGGGAAAAAAAATACATATGTGAAACGTCCTCCCAAACTCCCAAGCATATCCTACATTGCCGTAACATGCTGTGTAATTCTGGCCTTGCTACAGCCTAGAAATGATAACACGTTTTGGACTTGAGTTTCATTGAAGACACATTTATGGATTGTTCTTCTTATAATGGCCCAAATTGGCTTTATTGTGTTTGTTCTTTCTTAAGAACGATTTTTTTGGGATCATGGTTTTTTTTGGGATCATGATTTTATTTTGGGTAAAGACATTAGAAGTAAATCTAGGTCATCCCTTATTTATATATTTATATTAATACCTAAATTATCCTCCTGATTAATTTTGGGTGATGATTAGTTAGTGTTAATAATAGTTAGTGTAATGATTAGTGAGATGATTAAGTTAAAGATAATCAGTAAAATTAAAAAATCAGATGGTTTTTTTTTAAAGAAGTAGAATTATTGAGAGAATAAAGTTAGAGAAGATGAAGAAGGAAAACATGAAAAACGATGGATTTTACCAACCACAACCGGAGGAAGGGTATTTGGGGTACCCAGGTATGCTTCAAACTTAGATAATGTTGGTTGAATTGCTCCAAACTTTCAAAAAAAATGAAATTTTTTTATGTAGATTTGGGCCAGTTCGGTTACCATGTGTCAAGAACATGTAACTGAACACACCTGAAAGTGTAGTTCGGTTACGTTTTCCAAATACGCAGGTTACCGAACTCGCTCGTTAATGGAGGTTTTGGTCGTACAGTGTAATGTTCGGTTACCTAGGATAAAATGGTAGGTAACCGAACTTTGAACTTAACAATTTATTTGGGTACATCTTGTGTGTTCGGTTAGTTCGCAAACTTCAACGCAACCAAGTTCCCAACCGAACTGCAGGTTAAAAGTAACCTAGTGTTAGAAGTTCGGTTAGTTCGCAAACTTCAACATATTTTGCGAATCAAACGAACTGGGCTTATATATGCATATATGCAATTAGGCAAACGTTCGGTTACTACGAAATTTATTTCTTGGCGAATTAGGTAGAGTTCGGTTGCGAAGTTTCAAAGGTAGAGTTCGGTTACAAAGAAAACTTAACATTTTTGCAAACGAACCGAACTTGTGGACTTCTCATTATTTTCGTAAACTAAAGTTCGGTGATATCCTTATTTTGCGAAGGAACCGAACTTATGGACTTGTGTTGTTCTAATACAAAGAGTTCGGTTAAACGTATTTTTTTGCGAATCAACCGAAGCATGAGTTTGGTTAAGAAAAATTTAATTCGTGATAACCGAACTTTTCTCTGAATAAAAAAACCCTCCATTAAACCTCTCTGCAACTTCCATTTTCAACTCATTTTAATGATTACTTCTCATTTATTCAACCAAAAACGAATGACAAGTAATGGGTTTGTGAGAATATATTTGTTAATGTTTTAAATTAAGCTATATATATAGTGGTGGTGGTGGTAATCGGAGGTGGTGGTGGTAATCGGTGGTTGGTGGTGGTGATAATCGGAGGTGGTGGTGGTGGTGGTAATCGGCGGTGGTGGGCGGTGGTGGTGGTGGTAATCGGTGGTTGGTGGTGGTTATAATCGGAGGTGGTGGTGGTGGTAATCGGCGATGGTGGGAGGTGGTGGTGGGAGGAGGTAGTGGTTATATATATATATATATAGGTGGTTGTTGGGTTGGTTTTAAATTAAATAGGTTAAGGGTAGGTTAGTCATTTCAATGCTTTAGGACACCCCTTATAACTATAGGGAAGGTGGCCTAATAAAACCATGGTCCCCACAAAAAAAAATCATGATCCCAAAAAATCATTCTTTTTTACTCTGCATCTCCCAAGTATCCCGCGAGCCGAACATGCGGATTCCAGACAGCGACAGAAACTGGCTAGAATATTATTTCATGAGTTTCAGCTATGAACTGATAACCAAATCATAATTCCAAACCATGATGGCTAGAATAGAAGGACTCGTGCACTCGTCCGGGAGATACATCGGAGTTGGTAAAAGTAGTTTGTAAGTTAAAACAACGTAGAGTGAAAGCAATTGTTGTTTATTTTCCCACATTTACCATGGGTAAAATAAGGAAATCATGATTTCAAAACTCATAAAGTTGTCTAGAATCTAGAATGTTGATTCCCTACATGATCACCTCAAGTTGTCTTAAAGTAGAGGTCAAGCTTAGTTGAGAGCGACTAGAGAGGGGCTGCCCTAAGGCTAGCAATGCCAGGCTCATCTTCCCATCAAAATCTCGTTCTTTTTGCCAAACATTGGGTCGACTTAAAATCACTAATGAGTAATCATAAATCACTTGGGTTGGTCCGGTTAGATGGCTGGAGTCCAGAATGAACCAGCTACTTGATCGATCTGCCCTAGTGCCCCTAGAGAGCTTGGTGGAATGGCAATTCTGAATTATTTGAAGTCTCAACTTGCCTAGCTTATAGGATGCCTTCTAGTACTACACTACGACCTTCTATATCTCTCTCTTCAATTAATAGATGAGCGCCGTGACCTGCAGGAAAGTACGTAAACTAGTCACCAGGAATACAGACGCCGAATAATCCGAAAAGACAAAAATTGTTCACGTGAACAATCTTTTAGCATATACATTCTTACACTTCCACAAATGATGCAAGATAAAAGTGTAAAAGGGTGACAATTCCTCATGGATATAGGTCCAAATACTTGAAAACAGATTTGGATCATCAGAGATTTCGGATAGAAACTAGTCGAGTCAAAAAAAACACGCCCACAAATAACATTTTAATAAAAAAAAAATTTATTTATTTAAGTAAAAAATATAAATTCCTATAAACAAAAAAAAAAAAAGTTACGATCATCACATATAATATAATGTCGGATAGTGTGAGGGTTTTTTCAAGATTTTTACAAACTCCACTATGCCCGCTGTGAATGGAGATTATCACAACTGCAAAAAAAAAAAAGAAAAAAAGAATTGAGTTGTGAAAGTGTGAAATGATTTATCACAACTACAAAAAAGAATTGGGCCAAACTCTTATTTTGTGATTGAATATGATGCCGACTCCAATGTAAAGTTATCTTGGTTTTTTTTTACGTGTTTGGAGTCGGAATTGTATGTATTATTATATCCATACTGACAGCGGTACAATATCTATGTTGTGAAATTATTCTTTGTCAGCATGCCCGGAAAACATTTTTTCAATGCCGATTGTTTATAATTCAATGACGAAAGTAGAGATGCAATGTTGATTCCTAAGATGTTTCAATATCTATTGTAATGAGGATTCCCCGACGCTAAATTACTCACTGAAATCTCTTATATACTCAAGGGTAATTTATCCAAAACCAAAATTATTTGGATAAAGGGTACGTCAACTACTTCATAATGTTTTTTTTAGTATCCCCAAGTTGTGAGAGTATCCTCCAATTATGGATTCAAAAAAAAAAAAGCTAAAATAGTATATCCTCCCAATTAAATAAAAATGATGATTATAACTCATCGGAATTAAATTAAAAAGATCAAATGTTAAAGCGCACAACACCAGTGTAGCCTTCACCTCCGGATGATACTATCACTTTATTTTCTCTTCCCATTAGAAGTTCTAGTGTTCCCTTCTTTTCCTGCCCATAAGATTGCAAAAGAAGCCGGTTGTGCTCAATTCTTTCCGTAAATCAGGAAGAAATAAAATTATAGCCTCAACTATGACAGCGCGGAAAAAAAAAATTTGCTTCCAGTGGGTCGGATTTTGACCCAATTGACAAAATATAACTTTTCCGATATTCCACTCAAGGGACTAACGCTACCAAGTTTCACTATAAAGTTTACTTTTATTTCGAAGGGACTGTTTTTTAGTTTCATTTGTTAGAGCGTTGCTCGGTTGAATCCACCAAGTGTTGGTATGTGAAATTTGGTTTTCATATTATAATATCAAAACTCAATTAGAGTCGCTTGATTAAGATTACTAGAGTCAACTTCGTTTATGTTAGACTAGAAAGTCTAGGAATGTTGAGACATACAAGTATTACTCTGAAGACCTGAATAACGAGAAGACATATCGACTACGACGAAATCATCCTTCCACTTGAGGTTAGTAATAATGACTTGACATGTTTCCATTCCTATCGTTTCTTTCAAGTCGTTTAAAATTGAAAACGCAACATGCGAGGTTATATATAATACTCTAGTATTAGACTTGGTCATATCATTATGATCAAAGTGTCAAGGAAGTAAATATTATTTGTGGAATGCTTTGATATGATATATTGAATTTCGAAGTATAATGTTTATCTTTTGAACTTCGTAAATGCGACATCGACATAATCTATGTAACTTGTTACTTGATTATGTATTGAATATAGGTATGATTTAATCCTAAGAAACTATTATTACATTGATTTAAGGAAGTAGATATACAAACTTGTTTCGTAATCAAAAGGAAATCAATTGGTGTTTTGGTCCGGTTTTCTTTGAAGATCTATTGGGTGACCAATTCGTACCTAAAGAGGAAATTAAGGTAAAACCGATCTTAAACTATGTTGAGATTCAAGGTAAAACCGATCCTTACCTATTATGGGATTCATGATAGAACCGATCCTAGCTTTTGTTGGGAGTCAAGGTAAAACCTCCCTTCCTATATTGGAAGTCAAGGTAGAACCGATCCTAGCTTTGTTGGGATTCAAGGTAGAACGGATCGCTATCTATATTGAGAGTCATGGTAAAACCGATCCTATGTTAGGAGTCATGGTAGAATGGATCCCAAAAGCAAAAGCGATTTCCAATTTTCACATATACTTTAGGGTTTGTGTGAGTTTGGACTTAGAGTTTTCTATATAGGAAAGTTATAGATGTCGACATAATTTGAACATATGCATAATTCTTATCATTGATAAGATATTCCATGATACTTAAGGTAATCCCAAACCGAAATATTAGAGAATCTTTTAATTAAGATTTTCGAATTTATATGTTTTGATTTCCAGCAATTAAAACATGTCTCTAGAAAAGCTATTTTAGTCAAGTGCTAAACTAATATTAGATATATTCTAAGAGAGATTTTGTAATTACATGTTGGATATTAATTGGAAATATAAAAACCGAAATTAGGTATTTTATTGCATATCTTGAGAATCATTCGGTTTTGGAATTTCCTTATTGTCCAAACATCCCTGGTCTATAAATAATGAAGTTTTTTCTTCTTGCAAAGTATCCTTAGCCACGCAAACTTCATCTTTGTTGTTTATGGTGGAGCCAAGTAATAGTATTACTTTTAATACTATTCTGGCGAGGTGAGTAACCTAATTATTCGAAATCTCTTACGTCCGCTCGTTTAAAGACTTTTATGGGATAAAGAAGCATCAGAGAGTACCGTTGGTGGGAAACTGAATAATTGCATTGTTATTTTAATTTTTGATTATTGATTTGATTGACTAACGGTTGTTGAACCTTTGATTGCACCTAGTTTGATTATTCTTGAGAACCTTATCTTCTGACATAAGGTCACTCAAACCAGATCAAAGGATCTACGAGATCTCCATAACAGTTTTTAGATATGAAGACAACTTGTGATCATCCATTGTTAACGGACTCCATTCTGTGCGTGATCGACCATAAGTGGAACCAAGTTTTATGTGCAGGTACAATTGAAGGTTTCAAGACAACAATATTTTCTGATTGGTTTCGCATCTTGGGATATTTGTGCACACACCTTGATCGGCTGGGATCCGACTAAGATCTTATTTATCTTTGATAGATTTGATTAACAAGTCGTATAGATCGGAAACTATCATTTGGTGGTATTCTTAAATATCCGAATCTGATAGCTTGCGAATCTAGCTATGATTATTTAGGATCTTGATTGATCTAAACCCGACAAAGGAGTATAATTGTTAAATGAAAGAGTCATTCTCAAAACTCAACGAATCTTTTATTCAAAGTGTTAGAGCACTGCTCGTTCGAACTCGCAAGCGTTGCTATCTCAAGCTTGTTTGTCAAGTTTAGTTGTCAAAACTATAAGTCTTGATTTCTAGTCTACTTGTAGATATGTCTCGGATTAGGATAGAATGTGTAGTTGAGCTTTAGACTTCACGGCGTTCATCGATTGAAGACTAAGAACTACTAAGGGGAGCTTGTAGAACTTCATCAACAAAAGGTATGTGGAGACTTGAACTCATCTATCACTCAGAAGTCTATTCTATTCTATCTCCTATTGAGACAAAAGTCACATAGCTATATAGACTTTACATTATACACATTTGATATTTCGAGCTTAGTTTAACTCGCTTATATCTTTCTCGAAATATGTGTTGGTAAGCTTTTTTTTTGCTTTTACCACGTTCATCATTATTCTTGACGAAAGTAAAAACATGATCATGTGAAAATCACCTGGTAACATCTACATGATTTGTGTGAGACAGTCATTTGATGTAGGCTCGTAATGTTTCGATTGATCATTCAATCACTTGAAAATTTCTTTGAAGCTAATAGTTTGTGTGAGACGGCTATTCCCGTCTTCTAAGAATTTTTTAATGATTGAAATGGGAGTTAAGAGCTAAAACCCACGTCTGGATACATTACGGTTTGTATACTTAGTGTACGAACTGTTTTGACGGAATTCAGGATCGGAAGTTTGCATACCCGTTCGAAAACTTATTCAACTGTTTAAGTCAGGGTACTTAAATTTTCATACACGTTCGCAAACTGATTTAACTGTTGAATTCCGGGAACCAAGTTTGCGTACCCCTATGCAAACGTTTTCAACTGAATTTGGTCCGGAGCTAAATTTTTCTTACTCGTTTGTAAACTGTCGGCTTAAGTTCGCGTACCCATTTGTAAACTTAAGTGGTTCAATTTCTTAAATCGGTTATGTATGATTTCATACTCATGAACAAATACATTTATAAATTAAGGAATGCAATCTTTGCAAACCATGGCTAAAATGTTCATGAATGATTCTTTTGGATCAATCCGATTTTGCTTCAATTGTGTCTTGTATACTTCTATGAGAATATAAACAATTGAAAAACTCTATGAGTAACACAATTCGATTCATTTGATTATCAATTGATCTAGAAGTGTTAATATGAACAAGGTTAAGAGAAAAGTGTTCATATGGCTAACTTCGGTTAACTGTTATTGAGCTAACTAAACATACACATTTACGTACGGTTACCCATATCTAAATGAAGGTATATTTCATTTGTATGTAACAAGCTAAGATCAATCTAACAGTTGAAAGATATTAGCTTGAATCTTAAATCAGGTTTCATCTAACAGTGAATATTGAATGCTTTGTTACCAAGGTAATATTGATTGCAAACCTTGATTTGAAGACTATATAAGGGAGAACTCTAGCAACTGGGAAACCTAATCCCCACACCTCATGTGTGATACTAGTTGCGACTAGACTCGATTCTCCTTTAACCTAGGTTTTTTCTAAAACCATTATAGGTTAACGACTTAAAGACTTCGTTGGAATTCTGAAGCCATGCCCAACTATTTTCTCTATAGTTGCGCGTTCTAATCTTACTTTATTCTATAGTATTGAGTACTATATTCTCTAAGATTTTCTCGAGATTTATCTCCGATAGGTAAGATATAAAAATTAATCACAAAGCTCTTCGTCTCATTCTTTGTGATTCCACAATAACTTGTTATACTACCATATAGTTTAAGTTATTGTGAGGTGATTGATATTTCTAGGATGTTCTTCGGGAATATAAGTCCGGTATATCAATTGGTTCCTGTTCACCTTGATTTATCAAAAGATGGAACAAAAACTTCGTAGGTATTTCTGTGGGAGACATATTTATCTATTCAATAGACTTTTCTATGTGAGCCAGATTTGTTTATAAAGCCTTTGACTTTGGGTCATAGGAACTCGTAGTTGTGGGTGAGATCAGTTAAAAGAATCAAGTGCGTAGGGTCCTGCTGGATTCAGAGGCGTAAGGAACGCGACTGTACCTTAATCAGTGTGAGATTGGTTAGGGCTAAACTACATTCCAGTCCGAAGTTAACTTGTAGTAGGCTAGAGTCTGTAGCGGCTTAATACAGTGTGGTGTTCAGATCTGGACTAGGTTCCGGGGTTTTCTGCATTTGTGGTTTCCTCGTTAACAAAACTTTTGGTGTCTGTTGTTATTTCTTTTCCGCATTATATTTTCTATATAATCGAAATATCATAGGTTGTGCGTAGTTCAATCAATTGGTAAATCCAATCTTTGGTTATAAATTGAAATTGATTGACGCTTGGATATTGGTGTTTGGTACCATCAAAGTTATTTCTCATATTGATCCATCTCACAGATTCCTATATGTTCGATTCCAGATTGATTTGAGAAATAGAGATACAACTCTTGGATATATTTTCCTTGATTGAGGCTGAATGCCTAGTTGATTCTCTTGGAATTATATTGGAGTTAGTTCATACAGATTGCCTAAACGAAATATTGGGTGTGGTTGTTGGACCACCGTTTTTCAATTGGTATCAGAATAGGCAAACACGTTCAAGACCTCATAAGTCTGTGTTTGTAGCAATCTGACTCTATGGACAGAAATGTTATCTTTATAAACGCACCACCAGTCTTCGATAGCTCGAATTACTTGTGGTAGAAAAGTTTTATGCGTTCTTTTCTTCAAGCACGAGATTTTCAATCATGGGTTCGTTTAGTTAATGGCTATTATCCTCCGGTTGTTACAAAAGACGATGTAACTGTTCCAAAGGATATTGGTGCATATGATCCTGCCGAGATTCTTTCTGCAAAGCAAAATTATGACGTATTAAAGGCTATCATTCATGCCATTACCCCAGATCTTCAGCATCATGTGACTACGTGCACTAAGTTTAAAGATGCTTGGGATATCTTAGAAATTGTATTCGAAGGAAATTCCTCCGAGAAAGAAGCTAGACTTCAAAACTTAAATTCTGATTGGGAAAACCTTTGTATGGTTGATGAAGATTCATTTGATGAGTTTAATCATAAAGTTTCTGAAATTATTAATGCATCTTTTGCATTGGCTAAGACTATTCCTGAAAAGGACATTGTGATGAAAATTCTCAGATCATTGCCAGCTAGATACGATTCTAAGAAACATGTCATTGTTGAAGGAAATAACCTTGATACCCTTTCTATAAATACTCTTATTGGGAAGTTAAAGATCTTTGATCATGAGCATACATCCAAATCTGGGAAGGATATTGCTTTCAAAGCACAAAAGAACACTAAATTACTTTACAAAAGTAAAAGTATTGGAAACTCTGTTCTTGATCCTATTGAGAATGATTCATCAAATGAAGATCTTGGAAACTCAGTTTCACTGATCACAAGATAGTTTAGAGACCTTCTTTTAAATACAAGTAAACGGTTCATCAGAGATAAACCCAGATCATCAGTCAAACCTCATGACCATGCCTCTCCGAAAAACAGGGACATTGTCGATACTGATGATGAGGATATTCCTCAGTGCTTCAAGTGTAAAGGTTTTGGTCATTTTTCCAATGAGTGTCCAAATCGTAAAAAATACACTGGAACAAAGGTCTTGCTGCAACTCTTGATGAAATGTCTTATCACTATGATTCGAACGATAATGAAAAGTCAAGTGTTGCACTCCTTGGTGAAAATATTGATTTGATAATTGTAGCAATACGTACATCAATCTTGATATTCTTCCTGGAGAAACTTCATCAACCACTATGGAGGATAAAACGGATTTTTCCCTGTCTACTGAAAATTCTATTTCACATGTTTTAGGTACCTCAATTTGTTTGGTAGCATGCTCATCTATGGTGCCTGAACCATCCTCCGCTTTGACATGTTCTTATTGTACTTTTAAGGGTCATGAACTCTCTAAGCGTTACAAGTACAAGCATAAAATAAGATATGTCAACAAACTTCAACGGAGAGCAAACAAGCTCAAACTTGTCCAGAAGTCTAATTCATCTAAGGTATGTAAACTCAATACTTCTCCGAATAAGTTAATTTCTAAAGAAAAAATCAGACTCCCTCTTAAAAGAACAAGGTCTAAACATTCTGTGAAAAAGGGTATTAAGAATTCCGTACAAGAAGTGTATAGTGGAAAAATTACTGTTCACCCCAGCACAGCCTAAACGTGTTGAAGGTGCATCTTGTTTCATGTGCCTGATTTCAAAAGAGACAAGAGATGAGCACAGATCAGGATTTAGGAAAAACAAAATTGTTTTTATTTTCTTTCTTTTTGTTTTCCGGAATTTTGTTGATATTTTCATAACATAAATTGGTTTTGAAAAGGTTTCCCTTTTGGTCATTAAAAGATGGTTAAAATCGATAATTCTACCTTCTTTAGGGTTATGGATTGGTCGTACGTGAATCCTATTATGTATATAGGTTTCTTAACGCTACATTCCTTTTTCCTTCCTTGAAAACTCTTTTTATCAAAAGATTACTTGTAGAGCTTTAATTGTGTATTTCTCTCACGATTCCATATTTTTATGAAGACTCCAAGCATTATGTCTTCTGATGGAAAAGATGTTAATGTGATTGTTAAGCCACCAATCATGAAGGAAATAGATAAATCTCATTTCTCTACAACTTTAAAGAGAAAAAAGAAGAATATGAAGAAACCAAGGGCTATCCCCTCTAATCTTCAGAAGTTTTCTGGTGTTCTTGCAGAGTTGAAGGAAACAAGGAAGGAGATTCATCAAATAAAGGCTATTGTTTTGAGAACTCTTGAAATTCAGAAGGCCCTGGTTCGACATCAGTCAAGAAGGTTTGTTGGAATTGACTCCTTTCTTCATGAACCTTATGTTCCAATGGTTGTTGACGACAAGGAGTTTGGGGACGATAAAGAATTTTTCAGAGGTCTTAATGTCTAGGAAACTTCTTATGAGAATTTATTCTTGTGTTTTAAGAAGGATAACTAGGGTTTGGAATAGCCTAGCTATATTGTGATTACACATTGCTATTGCCAACGTTTTTCATCTTGCAATGTTTTTAGATTTATTTATTTAAATTCTAAGTTATTTGGAAGATGATTTTGCAGTATTAATCTTTATTGGTTTCATATATTGCAAATAATGTTATGGGATATGTGTGTTTACGTCTGTGCTATGATTGTCCCATATACGTCAAAAGTTAAGTTTATTGTGTCATTATGCAAATTTTGATGGAAAATAGAATGAACTTTTGTCAAGTATTAAGACTATAATATCATTATGCAAAT
Source organism: Papaver somniferum (assembly GCF_003573695.1). Lineage (NCBI taxonomy): Eukaryota > Viridiplantae > Streptophyta > Magnoliopsida > Ranunculales > Papaveraceae > Papaver > Papaver somniferum. The sequence continues at coordinate 41,559,442 of NC_039364.1, forward strand.
ATTGATGAAAAATAGAATGAATGATTTATTTATTATTCTGCAGTATTGATCTTTCTCTGATCCACTTCTATGTGAAAGTATTGTACGGCTCCGTAAGTTTTCTTATGTTGAGCATTTCCGTTTAAATTAATCATTAAGGTTCCCTTGTGGTTAATTTAATTGAGTTTTCTGGATACAAATTCATGTTTCATGTGATTTGTTAATGTCCAAAGAAATCCTTCTTTTCTTGCAAAAGTAAGGTCGCTCTTGTTGTTCTTTCGGGAATGACATTTTATGGGGGGGAGTTCTTAATTTAACTTGTGCTTAATTGCCAAATCTTTGTGGGGAGTGCGGCTGTGGAATGTTGTAGGAGTTATCTTCTATCTTTAAACTCCTTGATGAATGCTCTAAGTTTTGACTATGTGAAATCACTGAAACAAAGTTGATATGCTCTCTTTTAGTCATGAAGTATCTCTTTGAGAATTTCATTATGATCCCGCTAGTTTTCGTACCTTTGCCAATTTATATTGACAAAAAGAGGGAGAATTATTTTGTAGTTCACACTTCATATACATATGGTTTACGGATCATTATGTAAAGGGGAGTGGTTTTCATTGTGAGGTGAAGTATTGACTAGGGGGAGTGATACATATCACCGTAGTATTATTGTCAAAGTTGTGATACAATTGAACTTTGATGTTGTGTAATAATACTATGACACTGTATAACAATAAATGAGAACAATTGTTTTCTTATTGTTATGGCTACGGATCTTCAACAACTATGATGCTGAGTTGAACACGTTCAGAATCACTGGAGTACTTGGAGTGACGAAGAATTCAAAGAATGTTAAAGAACCAAGAAAATCAAGCATTTGGATGAGAAGCTACAAAGTTATTTATTTTGTAATCCATATGTATTGATAGCGTTGTCACTAAAATTGACAAAGAGAGAGATTGTTAGAGTACTGCTTGGTCGAACTCGCAAGCGTTGTTATCTCAAGCTTGTTTATCAAGTTTAGTTGTCAAAACTATAAGTCTTGATTTCTAGTCTACTTATAGATATGTCTCGGATTAGGATAGAATGTGTAGTTGAGCTTTAGACTTCACGGCTTTCATCGATTGAATACGAAGAACTACTAAGGGGAGCTTGTGGAACTTCATCAACAAAAGGTATGTGGAGACTTGAACTCATCTATCACTCAGAAGTCTATTCTATTCTATCTCCAATTGGGACAAAAGTTGTATAGCTATATAGACTTTACATTATACACATTTGATATTTCGAGCTGAGTTTAACTCGCTTATATCTTTCTCGAAATATGTGTTGGTAAGCATTTTTGCTTTAACCATGTTCATCATTATTCTTGACGAAAGTCAAAAGATGTGTGAGGGTAAAATATCAACTCGACACATGGCGCAAGATCTAGACGGGTGCACCATATAATACTACAAGCAACTACACAATAAAACCACCTTTTGTAATCCTTATCATATCTAGTCATTATCTAGTCAGCCCTAAGGGCATAAATGTAATTCGATGTACAATACCCCCTATATAAGAGAAGGAGATATAGGGTAAAGAGGTTGGCTGGTCTCCTGCTTCTCTTCTCCCTCTACGAGCTAGACTCTAGCTCCTCATTTTCTTCCATGGATGGAATTTCAAGTCCCTTGAGGACCTCCATTCTTGGATCTTGGTGTATCACCACCAGTAATAGTGAAAACAAAGTGGATGTGGGTATTTTAATGGCCGAATCACTATAAAATCCTTGTGTTAATCTTTACTTTTATGCACTTTATCTTTTATGTATGATTTTCAATGATTTATATTCATTAGATCTTGTTGGATGTAGTAATTAGATTTTATGCAACTATATTTTGGCGCTAGAAACAGGGAGGTATGAAGATATAATCTACCTCCCTAACAACAACAACTCTGTATTGTTTTCATAATCTCCATGAGAGAAGTGGATTTCATACCACTGTGTAGAAATCTATCGAAGTTCATGAGTATATCTCGGACTCAACACGATCTACACGGTCAATGGAGTTCTGAAGACCCTCATACTCAACAAATCTACACTTTTTAGTTAATTTTATTTAATTTTTAGGAAAAATTGCATAACAGTCATACTATTAAGACTCGATTTACAAAGTAGTCATACTGTTACAAACTATTAACAAAATGGTCATACTTCCGTTAAATAGAGAGTTAAGTGGTGACTCACAGTTAAATATGATAATGAAATTACCTACATATCCTTCCTATTTATCCTTTCATACATAACTTCAAATTCTACCTTCATTATAGTTTTTTTGATGGTGGTGCTATTTGTAAGTGGTGGTGCCGCCGCTTACATATCATTACATCACATTCAGGTTCGTTAGAACGCATTCAGGATCATTAAAACGCATTCAGGATCGTTACACCGCATTCACCCAAAGGGTTCTTCGCTTCCCCTCTGGGGTTTAGTGAAGATTCTTAAGCTTCCACCACCACCATCACCGCTTCATCACCACCACATCAACCAATTTATTAAATGAAGAGGGTATTTTGGAGGAGGGTATTATGGGAAAAGTTAACACCGTTTTATTCAAAAATATTAAATCGGATGGAAGTGTGACCATTTTGTAATCGAAATACAAAAGTATGATCATTTTATGAACGAATTACAAAAAGTATGACAATTCTGTAATTGGCCCTAATTTTTATGTTCTTTTAAGATCTCCTGTATCTTCCTCAAAATGCTCAAGAGAGTAGAAGATCGCGGTGAAAATGAAGTTCCAAACACTTCGGCACTTAAGCGATCTCCTCCATGAAATGGCTGGGAAGAATTGTTAGCCTAAGGGCAAAGCTATAATTATTGCTTTCCTGTCTGATGTTTCAAAACATTAGTTGACTATATTTTTTGGATCTATAACTTTTGAAACAGAAACTTTGAAAAACAAAACTATGTCGCTGCCATGATTGGAGAAATAGTTGTATGGATTTAATCACCATCTTCTATTGTCATGGTTGAAGTAGAACGAAACCCCTGTCACAGAGAGTTCCAACGGCGTTAAGATGAGCCCATCTCGTGAAGGCAAAATCCCAATGGTGAAAGAGATCATCCGATCTCGTGGTGGCCTGAACCTAATGGCGAAAGGGATCATCCGATCCCATCAAAAATAAGCCTGGTGATGAAACAAGTCATCCAGGTGGAAGAAAAATATCCTATCTCGTAACTAAAAAAAAAAAAAGAACTCCAACGAAGAAAGAGATCATCCTTTCTCGTACAGGCATGATCTTGTAGGTCAAAGAGATAACCCCATCTCGTGACGAAAAACTCCAACGGAGACAGAGATCATCCGATCTCGTGAAGTACCATAATCCCGGTGCGAAGGAGATCATCCGATCTCGTCAAGATAAGATGCCAAAGGTGATAGAAAGAACACCCGGTCTCATGGAGCCATAAACCCGATGACAAAACAAGTCATCTCATGAAGTTCAAATATCATCGGCGGAAAAAGATCACTTGATCTCATAAAAGAACGAGTCATGTGACTAACAGGGGGTTAGTCCACGAGTGAGTTGGAGGGAGGTTAATGTATTTTGAATCTTGGGGATTTTGAGGGAGTGTAAGAAAGTATTGAGAGTTTGAGAGAGTTTGGTGTGTTAAGTGTAGGAAGTTTGAGAGACTCTCCCAAAATCTCTACTTTTTTGAGAGATTTGAAGTGAGGCAAAAATACACTATAAACTCCCTAGAACTCCCCAAAAAAAACAAACTCCCTATCATTCTAATTTTTACCACTAACAGGGAGTTTAAGAGTTTCTTTCAAACTCCCCCACGAGTAACGGGGTTTTCTAAGGAGTTGGGAAGACTCTTCTAAACTCTCCCACGACTAACGGGGATTTTAAGAGACTCCCTCGAACTCCCTCACGACTAACGGGAAAAAACACAACTACACCCAACTCCCCCAACTCCCTTGAGGACTAACACCCTGTAAGAGTCATTTAGTCTAATGAAGGCATAACCACTATGGCGTAAGGGGTCATCCGACCTCGTGAAGGAAAAATTCCAATGGAGTAATAGCTCATCCAGCCTCGGGAAGGCATTATTGAGAGATCATCCGATCTCGTGAAATTGAAATATTAAAAGGCGATAGACGAGATCATCCCATCCGATATCATGAAGGCGATACTCTGAAAGAAAAAAAGAGTTATCTCGTGGAGGAAAGATCCTGACGAGGTGCATCCATCCGATCTTATGAATACGATGCCAATGATGCCGAGATAGGTTCAACTCGTACTGCCAACGAAATAGCTATCCGATGGGACAGCTGATTGGAGTTAATCACCAGTCACTGTTATTGCAAATCAAAACTTGTCAACCATACATGGAGGATAATCCGCTGTGTAGACAATGGACCTAAGCTCCCTAACGAACTCTAGATAAAACAATCACCATTGCTGCCGTGACAATGCGACGAACAAATGCCAATGGTGGAAGAAGAAAGAGCTCCCCGATAAGATAGTTATCTGGACTTAATCGACGATAACTACGAATGTGTGGGTGCTCCTGACAAAGAAAGAAATCATAACAAAATCTTTGATGAAACAAAAGTTTCATCTCGGCAAGCAACAACCCCTAAAGGAAACGCTTGCCCATAATTGTTGTGACAAAAAAGCAATCACGATTGCTCCCATCCCAATGTGACGAACAGAGAAGTACAACCCCAAAACAAGGAGTTCTTAATAATGAACAATTCCAATAAAGGAGTCACCCGATGAGATAGTTAATGCTGACATAGTAAGGAAACATCAGACCTTTTGCAAACAAAATCTCCCATAAGTAACCCAGAAGGACAAGCTTTCCGGCGGTTGGAGTCCATGATGACTAATGGTGAATAAGGAACTCACCCACCAGATGACTACGATACTAACTTTCGAGCCAAATAACTGGTTCAGTTAACCTCCTCGGACGAGCAACATCTCGTGTTGACAATGGAGAGGCACTCGAGCTGCACATTGTGCATACACTTACGAAGTGATCATGACGATGAGTAATGGAGTAAAGTATGATTGCCCATCCGATCATCGGAAAGATGATGTACTAACTCGGAGTACTTGCTCGGAGAGGTAATTTATAGCCACATCCGAGGAGGAAAGCTTAACTCGGACGAATGAGCTCGTGAAAGAACAGTTCGTTCCCATATCCCATGACGACGCCAAAAGATGATATGTACCTCAAAAGAAGGACAAGTTTTCCGGTGGTTAGGACCCATGACAACTAATGGTGGATGGAGAGTTCACCCACTCGCATAATCATGATGCCAAGTCTCATTGAAGACGAGATAAATTCCTTGATTTAATAAACTTTATGGAACAAGCACTAGCTCGTGCAGCCAATGGAGGAGCCAGAGGCACTCGAGCTGCACATGGAGAGATAGTTGATTGGAAACAACACTAGTACAGAAATGGCCTTTAGCCACGTCAGATATAAATTTTCCTGTCACGTCTTTTTGGTTTTGGCGTGTTTATAGGGTATACTTCTATCCTATAGATACACCATGTTCTATGGGTGTGTTAATATAAGTGTTTTCAGCCACGTCAGGACTAGTAGCGTGTCCAAATATCAACCGTTTAGTCACGTTAACTTTAAAAATTTTGATGGGCGTGTTTATAGACCAGTCTATGACCACGTTAGGTAGTTATGGCGTGTCTAAAAGGTTAGGCACGCCATTTAAGGTGTGGTTTAAAAGTTGGTTCATTAGACACACCAATATATGCGTGTCCATAGTGTACGATTGATAGACACGCCGGTATATGCGTGTCCATAGTGTACGATTTATAGACACGCCAGTATATGCGTGTCCATAGTGGGCATTTTATAGACACGCCAAATTCAAAGTGTGGCCAAAATATTCTTTTTTGGACACGCCGGTTTTATAGCGTGGCTAAAAAGTTCATTTTGAAAAAATTAATAAAAAGCTTTTGCCCATGATCGAACGCATGTCTTGAAGGAGTTAGGTAACGAATCAATCCACCAAGCTGCCCATCTTTATATGTTTAAAATTAGTGTTCTGAAAAAACTAAACTGGTTCAACTACTCCACATTTTATAGACACGCCAAATTCAAAGTGTGGCCAAAAAATTCCTTTTTTGGACAAGCTAGTATATGTGTGTCCATAGTGTGCGTTTTATAGACACGCCGTTTTTATAGCGTGGCTAAAAAGTTCGTTTGGAAAAAATTAATAAAAAACTTTTAGCCATATTCGAACTCATGATCTCGAAGGAGGTAGGTAACAAATAAATCCACCAAGCTTCCCATCTTTAACTGTTTAAATTAGTGTTTTGAAAAAACTAAACTGGTTCTGCTACTCCATATGGACCAAAGACACGGCACAATCTATATGTAAGCATGATGATGAAGTTGGTAAACCATTATAAGGGGTTTTTCTTTTATGGGTTTGTGTCGATAATTTTGGCACAACCCGCCAAAGGTAATTAAAACACTGATCTGAGGTAAATGGTAAATATATTAAGAGTTTTGAGTTGGGTAATTTTATGGCTTTGGGCTTGGGTGATAATTTTTTTTTTTACAAGGTGTTCTGCCAAGTTAACCTGAATGGCTACATAGAATTAACCCATCTGTTTAAGATGACAGAAACTAGGGTATTGAGATTATTTCAAAGAATTTTCTGAACTTATGGATATATTGCCACGTTACGAATGACGGACTTATGGTTGATAGTCTAAATCAGGCTCTACCCCTTGAAAAAAATTATTGGTTAACAATGATAGTCAACAAGAAACTTATAGGTTAACAATGATAGTCAATAGGTTTATCTCTGGGAACGCCTGTATAAAGATCTTTTATGTGATGTTTTAAAGTAAAGATAGTAAAAGACATGATACTATATGTTGAGTCAGTCTATCCTTCTTCTTGTTTTTCATGAACATCTAAGCTGAAGCATACAAGTCTATTCTTCCTATTTTTCATGAACATCTAAGCTAAAGTGAAGCATACAAATGTGCATCTTCATAAAACTTGCATTACAAAGAAGAGAGCATAGCAATATTTAAACTATTGATTCAAAATAAATTTCAAATTTTATTAATATACGAGGTTTCTTACAAGGTACAATCCCACTTAAACATAAGAAATTGAGAAAATAAATAAAAATTGATCCTAAATATACGAATTTCCAATGGTGAAAAAGTATCCAAAACAAAGTATAAACTCAATGTTTACAAAATACGAACATGTACATCAGAACATGCTATAAGTGTCATCCCAAGCCCCGTAAATCATCAGAACATGTACTTCTCAAGATTTTCCAGGTGTTTATCAGCATAGACATATTCGGACCTTTGAATCAATAGTTAAAGAGGGCCACAATGTCTGGAAACCAAGTAAAAAAGAAAACTGCACACAAATATTCTCGAAACATAACAATAAGATTAAAAGTAAAGCATACAAAATGCTTTTTGTTGCAGAATGATTCACATCAACCTCACCCTAAACAGCTGAAAGATCACAAAACAAAATTCATATAATCGAAAAAAACCATCATCAAATCTGTAATGAGTATAGTGTTAAGAAGAAGAATATGTCTTTCATAATCAAACTTATAAACGATATTCAACTTTAGTAACAGCAGATTCCTGAAGTTCCTCAAAAAGAACAAGAAAAAAAAACAAAAGCAAAACCGCAAAGGTGCTGCTGGGATCCAAATATCTTGTATGAAAATATACTAGGTTAGTCGAAATTTCAATGCATGGAAGTAAAGCAATGGCCACATATTTAAGTACAAAGAAGAACTATTGATCTCGATCACCAAATACGTTATGGAGAGATAATGTAAAGTAAAAGAATGCAATATATAAGAATACCCTAAGCTGTTTGGCAAAATCTCTAGCAGAGAATCCAGAAACTTCGATCCAAGTCTTACAGAACACGGCACAAAATGACAACATAAATACAAGATGAAACATCACACAAAAGTTTGTACTGTATCACCTGCATAAAAAACAGTACAAGATGGCATTAAGTATTTGAATCCAACTTCACTGGAGTGTTCTATCTAACCTGGGAGGTGAAGTAAAGGTTGGATACAAGAGTAGATAGCAGAATGATGTGCATGTTAGAGGTGTAGCTGTCCAGAAGCATTCTTTGACCTGACTGGAAGGACGATGCAGAACCCTTGGAAGTAGATAACAATGGACAAGATTAAAACTATAGTCAACCAATTTGTCACATTTGCAAGGTTCTTCCGGCAAGACCTTTTATGTCCGAGTTATTAACAGAGGGAACAAAGTGATGGCAGCACCTTCAAAATCATAACATCATATCGATCTTCATTTATCCCATGCAACCTGTTCATCCAGTTTTGAACTTCTCTCCTCGTGCAAGTAGTTGAGCCAGTACTCTGAGAAAACGAAAAAGAAATAGCAAAAGCACCAACCATGAATTAGTATAAGTTTTTGCAGGTTAGCATGAAATATGAACTTATCTTGAAATAATATAGAATAGCCTAATTTTTCAGCAGCAGCATAGAATAAGTCAATTTCATGTCCAACAAAAAATCCAAGTTTGTAATGCACAAACGATTTTCGGGCACAAATCAATTGTTGCAACAGTAAAGATTACTATTATAGAAATTATTTCATACAGATAGATTATGTTGTGTCGAACAAAATAATGGTATTGTTTTAGAAAGTTGATGATGATATCACCTCCGCATATTAGGATAACATAAACATCCAACATACATCCATTTACTGAGCATAAAGTATAAGAAAACGTTCCAATTACTGTCATTTACAAAGCTAAACACCAAAAGGAAAACAGTTGCAAAAGCTTATGAAGGAACTCAAAAGGTTTAAACGACAACGAGATGTAAATAATATATTGGCAGATCTCAAAAATTGAACCTCTATCTAAATAACAACAACCTCATTCTGATGAAGTTCATGCACAGCCCGAGCTGCAGATTAAGCAACCACTTCTTGCTTTGGTTTCGATGCAATTCTAGCATCTTTCTTTGGCTTCAGTACAATTACAGTTTCTTGAACTTTAGTATCAGATACAATCTCACATTCAAGCACAAGGATGATGACTAAACATTTAAACACAATCAATCACCTGAAGCTCAACTTATTTATTATCACAGTAACCAATTTCCACAAAATATAAGGTCTTACTTTTTTGTGTGTCTTGGGAAAGAATGTATGTCATCATCCTGAACAAGGATGGGGCCAAGGTTTGGGATTCTCCCAAATTGATACATTAGATGAGACATATAGGATGGAAGCATTGCCTTGAGTTTCATCTTTCCGCCCCTAACTGTGAATCTGATAATCATCAATGTAAATTTGATAAACTTCTAGATAAAAACATTGAAACCCTGGATTCTAAATTTTCTCAGATTGAAACAGAACAACACTACAAACCCATAAAAACTAAAATCCGATCAAAGATAGAAAGAGATAGATCTATTAAATAGATTAAAATCAACGAACATCTTAAGAATCCCGTATCATAGAAACCCATAAAAAGAACAACTTCATCAATAATAACACTTTTAATGTTAACTGCTTAAAAGGGAACTTAAACAGAATTTAGAAATCGATTTTACCTTGGTAAGACCGTCCACATTACTGAAATCACAAAGAACAACTTGAATCGACTTAGATCAACCAATTTTGTTTCATGGTACAAAAGCTGATTCAAAAAATAATCCCCAATTTCACTTAAAACCCTAAAGTCTTTACAACAATCTTCCCTAAAACAATTTTTTTTCTGAAAACTGATAGACACATTTATGTGTATAATTTGTCCCAATTGTATATATTGTTAGTGCTCGATTTTGTACTTATTTGGTTATTTTATGTCTTTGTAGGTGTTTTTGGAGAAATAAGCTTTTGCGGCGAAATTGGCTCAAAATGTGGCATTTGAACCTCCGTAGATAACGTACCAGAAGCACCCCAGAAGTATGCCAGAGACACCCCAGAAATACCCCGGAGGAACCCCGAAAAAGTGTTGAAAACATCCCAGAAAAATTACTAAAGGCACCCAAGGGACAAGTGTTATGCGGACCCCAGCACCCTGGATAAGGGGTAACCTAATTACTAGGGGGAGGTCACCTTCACCTTTTGAATTTTGAATTTGGCGGCAAATTGTGGCAGACGTGACTCATATTAGAGTTCGCATTCTTGGGACGATTTAAGGAGATTCAACCTCGGATTTTCGTTGGGCTGGACATGTTAGAGCACAACAGGGTTGCTACAAGTGATTGGACCGAACGAATTGGGCTAGAGAAGCCGGGAGAAGCAAACAGAGGCGTCGGAAGTTTATTGGGTTTTGTTGATGATTGGGCTTAGTTTTAGTCGGAGTTTGATGTAGAGATGGATTGGGATTCAGTTGATACACTAAAACAGGATTGGTATGTGTCACAGATTCGGAAAAATAGGCAGCAATTATCGGTAGAAGCAAAACAGAGAGGCGTAAAAAATAAAAAGAGAAAAATTTCCGTGGAAGAAAAGAAGGATTTACTCGCAAGATTTTCGATCATGTTGGCTATATATAGGATGGGTCTAGTCACAATTAAGGTTATGAAGTCATTGGAGCAGTCGCAGAGAAGTTTGTAACACTACAGAGCTGAGAAGATCAAGTTGCAGGAAAACCCGTGTTTCTGCTGCTGCTGCTGAAGAACAAGCATTGCAAATAAGAACAACGTCTAAATTCGTAACGCTGCTACAGTAACTTCTTCGTAACAGTCAGTCCTTTGTTTTGCAACACCAATACATCGTTTCAAACAGTCAGTGTTATAGTTTTTCATCTTTTAATCAACTTTTGAACCATAAACAAATATTTTGAGCAAGTGACTAATATGAGGAGCTAAACCCCATTGCTGAGGCGATAGAGGAAGGTATTTTTCCAACAAGAAGTGGTATATCCTATTTTTTTTATTTATTTACAATTATTATATGATTATTTGCCTTGGTTGAAAATTGTTTGAATGATTTTTTTTAAGCAATTGTTATTTCTTTTGATAGAGCATACTTGGACCTAGGTTTTTGATGTTATATGCTTCGGATTTACACTTGTTATTTTGAGAATCTACCTGTTGCAATAGTTAGAATCAACTTGAACGAGAAAATTGCATAAATATAATTATTGGGATTAAATCACTTTGAACTTGGAAAATAGTGGAATCTTAGCCTCAGTGTTCTTTTAATATTGATATCATCTTTGGTTGAGTTTGTGACAATTTTTAGTTTGTTTTCTATTTTAGTTTTAGAATTTAAGTCTATATTTTATCCTTCGCAAGTCTGAGAATCGAACCACTTTTACCACTTTCAAAACTACATCAATTTTTGGTGCCGCCGACGCGGATTTGCTTTTAGGGTTTTAGACTTATTTTTTCTTTTATTTTTTAGGTTTTTATTATTTTTGTTCTTTTTTACGTTTTTGGGTATTTATCTTTTGTCTACAGGTTTTGGATCATAAAGAGAATTGAGCCAAGGAGTTTGGTGATTTCATAAAGATTGGATCTTAAAGCATAAAGACTTGGAGAGAAAGATTAAAGCGAAAAGAACGGAAAAGAAAACAATTTCTTTTTAGTTATTTTTATTTATTATTAAAAAAAAAGAGAACTGTATTAGGATTTGTTATTTTTGTAATTTTTTCTTTTATTTTTGGACACTTGGACATTATTATTTTTAAACCCTAAGGAAGGGTTGGTTTAAATATAAACTGTGTGCAGAGAAGGACGGTGATTACGATATCGCCTCGGCCCCTCGGGTTCGTACATGACATAGGAGTCGTGGCCCGAGTCGACTTCAGCGGTTCTTCGCCCGTCTGGTACGGGAGGTAAGTTTTTCGAAACACCCGCGAATCCCCTGTCAGCGGGTTTACTGTATTCCTTCGTTTGCGTATATGCTGAGGACTTGAAAAAGGCTTCTTTAATTTCCTAGTAAAGGGCAAGGACTGGCCATACAAGATAAAGGTTCGGATTTCATCACCGTTCTCTTCTTGCCCGCCTTAGGAAAACGAAACCAAACGCGAACCTAAGCCTAAAGTTTTGACTAGAACGAGACCTATAGGGTAACGAGCTTAATAGGAAAGTCGTTCGAAGAATATTGGTTACTCTTTTGAGCATACTTCGAAGTTCTTGAAGGTTTCTGTGAGTTGAATGCGTGACTGCACCGCCTTGTAACCGGTGAAGCCTTGGGTATCAAAGCTCCACTAAGCTTCCCTCGCCTCGATTCAACTTACTTTGACTCGGATTGATTCCATAGGGGTTTGCTCAGATTGTAACGAGTTCCTTTTCGAAAGAATAGAAGTTGGTCTAGAAAAAATCTAAGTGGAGCCATCATGCTTTTTGTTTGCTAGAAATTTAGGTTTGATTTGGTTGAGTCAGCCTTGTTTTGTGTTTGCATAGAATTCCCTACCTTATTCTGTTGCATGCCTGAACGAAAAAGAGACGCCCTAGGTAGATTTGTTAAAGAGAAACCTAGTAGTTCTAAGCGTCTTGATTGCCTCAATTTAGAAAGTCCGATTCGTGAAGATTCCGTTTTTGAAAATCCGTTTGAGGAAAGAATCCCTGATAGTCCAATAGCGCCAGAAATGGAAACTTTGAAATCCTTGTTGAATCCTACTAGGACTACTTTTCCCTCGTGTATCAGGTTACCTGAAACTGAAGCAAATTATGAACTTAAGCCTGGAACCTTACAGTTGCTCCCAATCTTTTTAGGGAAAGAAAATGAAAACCCCTATTTCCATGTTAGGGACTTTGAGGAAATTTGTAGTACCCTGAAAATTAGAAACCTTGATGATGATGCTTTAAAACTCAGGTTATTCCCCTTTTCCTTAAAAGATAAAGCCAAGTCGTGGATGTATAGTTTGGCTTCCGAATCAATTGAAACCTATGAACAACTTACATCTGCCTTTTTGAACAAGTTTTTACCTAGGCACAAAACCTCGTCTATTAGGAGGCAAATCTGCACGTTTACACAACAGGGGGGAGAATCTTTGTATAGGTATTTGGAAAGGTTCAATGATTTATTAGCCTAATGTCCTCATCATGGTTTAGAAAAGGTTAGGTTAGTTCAGATCCTTTATGAGGGTTTAGATTATCCCACCACAACTACAGTAGAATCCATGTGTAAAGGTGGGTTTGAAAACCAAACAGTTGATGATGCGATGACATATTTGCATGAAATCTCCGAAAAGACCCAACAATGGGAAAAGCAATAGGGTACCCCATAAATCAATTCTTCTAGGAAGAGGAAACGTTAATAGGGTAAAAGGAAGCTTTGAATCAGATGCCACAATTGCTGCTATAGAAAAAAGGTTAGAAGCTTTAGAAGTGGGTCACACTAGTGGTAGATTGGAGCCTTTTTGGGAAGGCCAGAATAATGAAGAGCAAGCCAATGCTCTCTATAATAGCACTAGGTATGATAACCGTCAGAAGTTTGACCCATATTCAGAAACCTATAATCCTGGTTGGAGAAACCATCCGAACCTTTCATGGTCTAAGGGCCAGAGTCAAGGTCAGTTTTGTAATTCTAATGCTCCCCCAAGTTTTGGTTACACTAAGAACTCATCAGGCCCAGAAAACAAAACGAGTAGCTTAGAGGAATCTATTAAGATGTTAGCAAAAACTCAGGATATGTTAGCACAGAGCCAAATTAGTTTTCAACAGGAAACCAAGAAGAACTCTCAAACTAGTGCTCAGAGCCTTGCTAAGCTAGAACTTCAAGTCGACCAAATAGCTAAGACCTTAAGTGAGAGAGATAACGGAAGGCTCCCTAGTTAGACTACCCCCAACCCTAGAGGAGTTCATGAAGTAGGTGCAAAACCATCGAATCAATTGAATGCTATTAGAACCCTTAGGAGTGGTAGAGTAGTAGACAATCAGGTAACCATCCCCGATAGTGAACATATTGTAGTTCACCCCTCAGGATCTCATCCCTCAGGACCACTAACTTAGGGGACTGATAAAATTTCCGATGATGCCAATTCGGTTCCTGAGAGGTCTGATTTTGTGCCTAGAGCCCCATTTCCCCAGCTATTAGCATCAACAAAGAAGGAATCGAACTTTAATGACATATTGGAGGTTTTTAAGCAAGTTACCATAAACCTTCCTTTATTAGATGCAATTAGGCAAATTCCTGCTTATGCCAAGTTCCTTAAGGATATGTGTACGCGAAAGCGAAAACTTAGTGTCCATAAGAAAGCCTTTTTAGCTAGTCATGTAAGTTCAATCATTCAGAACACTACCACTCCAAAGTACAAAGACCCAGGTTCCCCAACCATTACTTGTACAATAGGTAACCACCAGGTAGAAAAAGCTTTACTTGACTTAGAAGCCAGTGTGAACTTACTGCCGTACCATGTGTACTTACAGCTAGGACTTGGTGAAATGAAACCTACTCAGATAACACTGCAGTTAGCTGATAGGTCTGTCAAAATTCCTCGAGGTGTTATCGAGGATGTTCTTATTGAGGTCGACAAGTTTATTTATCCAGTGGATTTCGTGGTCCTAGATACCCAACCTATCCCTGACCCAGAGAACCAGATACCTGTGATTTTAGGTCGCCCATTCTTAGCTACGTCTAATGCGATCATAAAATGTCGAAATGGTGTGATGAATTTATCCTTTGGTAATATGACTATCGAAATGAACATTTTTAATGTCAGTAAGCTACCTTATGAGCTAGATGACACATGTGTTGAATAGGTGAACATGATAGGAACCTTAGTTCAGGAGTCATTACCAAATATCGCATCTGAAGATCCATTAGAGAGTTGTCTAGCCCACTTTAACATGGATTTCGACGAAGATAGCAATATTGAACAAGTGAATGTTATGTTGGATTCTATTCCTATGTTAGATACTGATAAATGGAAAGCTAGGTTCGAACCATTACAAGCTTTTGAGTATACCTTAATCCCTTGTTCAGAAGAGCCTCCTAAGTTGGACCCTAAATCTGCATTCTTAGGGCCATCTAAGACTTTTCCTGTGATTATAGCATCCGATCAGGACAGTAGGCCAGAAATCATGCTTCAAGACAATAAGGAAACTCTAGGGTTGACCATACAAGATATGAAACATATAAGTCCTACAGCTAGTATACCTCAAAAGAATTTAGAGGATGAACCACCTGATTATAACTCAGAGAAAGCAATTGACCTTTTTCATAAACCTGATGGTCTAGAAATTAGGAATATTGTGACTAGTCTATCTAGAGACACCCAAAATTCTACGTTTGGGGGTAGTGATCGTCAATTATCCCCAGTAGAAGTCCTTAACTTGGGACTCGATCCTAGTGCTTATGAGGTATCACTTGAGTCTATTCAGACTCCACAACCCGATCCTCCTGATACTGTCCAGGAGGAAATCCAGCTATTAAAGTCCCGTTTTTCGGATGAATTTGTTTTTCAAGACACTCATATGAATCCCAATTGGGTGCCCCAAATAAATCCAGTTGTCTTGCAAGAAACTTTCAATGAGGTTGTGCTCCTTATGTTATTTTTTCTGATCATGTGCAGTTGTTTCATATTAGTGGCATTTTTATTTGGTTTTGATGACCCACAGTTAGTTCGACTACTGATATATGATTTGAAAGATAACTAGCCATTTTATGAAACTTGATGTCTGGCTGAAGACTTTAATCTTAGCACTTCTTGGGAGGTAACCCAATCTCATGCAACAAGGTAATATCTTTCCTTAACTCTTTTGCTTCAATGGTAACAATTTCTCCTTGTTCATGCTTTTAATTTCATCTTTAGAACATTGAGGACAATGTTAGATTTAAGTTTGGGGGTGTGGGAGAAACTTTTTAGTTGCAGTATGAATAAATAAACTCCAGGGCTTAGAAATTTATGCCTATTGAGGATTGCATTAACTAATCTAAGTGGATGGAAGCATTTTGATCGTAGGAGTTGAGGAACCAATCTGATTAGATGGAAACATCTAGAAGAGTCTATTCATAAAAGCACATAGCTCAGGTGTTAGAAATAACATGATAGTTTCACCATATCTCGTTGAGTCCTTTTCACTTCTATTTTTATTTTATTTTGTTTTTAAACTATGTTACTCTAAGTGATTAGGTGGGGCTCACGATTCAAGTTGTTACCAATGCTAGGGTGAATTAGAGTGATTGAGATACCAAAAAAAAAAGTTGAAAAAAAAAAAAAAAGTTGAGACCGGACCAATTAGACCAATCGGAATAAATATTAACACTTGGATAGCAATATGTGTGTGTTCTCCCTGTCTCCGTTGCCTAAACAAGCGTGGAATGCAGGACCCGTGGGAACTATCGTGTAATATGCTGACAAGAAGCATGCGCTTGGATCCAAAAGATCTATTCATGCCGTTAAAAAAAAAAATCGATAAAAAAGGTTATTATTCTATGTAGTCATCCACTGGTTCCCTTGTACATGCCAGTTTGTTGATCTAGATTTAGGTTATCGGCCGCTGGTTCCCTTGTATATGCCAGCAGTGTTGATATTAGTCAGACCGGTATCTCAGTCCATTAGGATAGGTTCATTTTAGTAGTGGCCTTCAGACAGATATGTGAAACATCGATCATTTGGTCAACATCAACACCATCTATGTTTTTCTATATCCATCTCTTAATCTTTCCATGTGATTAGTTTGACTCCGAATATGATGTCCATAGTGCAACTATCTGAGTAGATCTCTGTCACTTATATATGAATTTTAGTATGCTTGAGTGCAAACTCGTGTACATCAATTGGAATTTCGCATCAGGGAACTTCCTCTTGTAGTCAATAAGTATGCCAACCAAGGAGATTCTTTAGTGCCTTCCAAGGTTCGTTGTAGATAGCTAGGGTCTAGAGTATTAAGGTTTTGTGGGTATATCTCTAGTAAGCCCTCCCGAGACTATAACTCGGCCACTAGGGACACCTAGGGGTTTAAAGGCTTATTGCATACGCTAAATGCAATCGACGACTCCTGCGACAGTGAGTTAGGATTTTATTTTGTAGTTTTGATTTGCTCGGGACTAGCAAATAATAAGTTCGGGGGTATTTGATAGACGCATTTATGTGTATAATTTGTCCCAATTGTATATATTGTTAGTGCTCGATTTTGTACTTATTTGGTTATTTTATGTCTTTGTAGGTGTTTTTGGAGAAATAAGCTTTTGCGGCGAAATTGGCTCAAAATGTGGCATTTGAACCTCCGTAGATAACGTACCAGAAACACCCCAGAAGTATGCCAGAGACACCCCAGAAATACCCCGGAGGAACCCCGAAAAAGTGTTGAAAATATCCCAGAAAATTACTAAAGGCACCCAAAGGACAAGTGTTATGCGGACCCCAGCACCCTGGATAAGGGGTAACCTAATTACTAGGGGGAGGTCACCTTCACCTTTTGAATTTTGAATTTGGCGGAAAATTGTGGCAGACGTGACTCATATTAGAGTTCGCATTCTTGGGACGATTTAAGGAGATTCAACCTCGGATTTTCGTTGGGCTGGACATGTTAGAGCACAACAGGGTTGCTACAAGTGATTGGACCGAACGAATTGGGCTAGAGAAGCCGGGAGAAGCAAACAGAGGCGTCGGAAGTTTATTGGGTTTTGTTGATGATTGGGCTTACTTTTAGTCGGAGTTTGATGTAGAGATGGATTGGGATTCAGTTGATACACCAAAACAGGATTGGTATGTGTCACAGATTCGGTAAAATAGGCAGCAATTCTCGGTAGAAGCAAAACAGAGAGGCGTAAAAAATAAAAAGAGAAAACTTTCCGTGGAAGAAAAGAAGGATTTACTCGCAAGATTTTCGATCGTGTTGGCTATATATAGGATGGGTCTAGTCACAATTAGGGTTATGAAGTCATTGGAGCAGTCGCAGAGAAGTTTGTAATACTACAGAGCTGAGAAGATCAAGTTGCAGGAAAACCCGTGTTTCTGCTGCTGCTGCTGAAGAACAAGCATTGCAAATAAGAACAACGTCTAAATTCGTAACGCTGCTACAGTAACTTCTTCGTAACAGTCAGTCCTTTGTTTTGCAACACCAATACATCGTTTCAAACAGTCAGTGTTATAGTTTTTCATCTTTTAATCAACTTTTGAACCATAAACAAATATTTTGAGCAAGTGATTAATATGAGGAGCTAAACCCCATTGCTGAGGCGATAGAGGAAGCTATTTTTCCAACAAGAAGTGGTATATCCTATTTTTTTTATTTATTTGCAATTATTATATGATTATTTGCCTTGGTTGAAAATTGTTTGAATGATTTTTGTTAAGCAATTGTTATTTCTTTTGATAGAGCATACTTGGACCTAGGTTTTTGATGTTCTATGCTTCGGATTTACACTTGTTATTTTGAGAATCTACCTGTTGCAATAGTTAGAATCAACTTGAACGAGAAAATTGCATAAATATAATTATTGGGATTAAATCACTTTGAACTTGGAAAATAGTGGAATCTTAGCCTCAGTGTTCTTTTAATATTGATATCATCTTTGGTTGAGTTTGTGACAATTTTTAGTTTGTTTTCTATTTTAGTTTTAGAATTTAAGTCTATATTTTATCCTTCGCAAGTCTGAGAATCAAACCACTTTTACCACTTTCAAAACTACATCAAAAACCCTATAATCTTCCAAGAACATTAAATTTAATCAAATCCAAATTGAACAAGAAAAAACGAAGAAGAACAAGAATCAAACGTGAAGTAAGGGGTTTGTTTAATGAGAAACAAACTGTTGTTGTTGTCATGGGTTTGTTCTAGAGATTGGACTTCGTGGAAAGGGGTTTGACTTTCGATTTAGTTTTCTGAATTTTTCAGTTTCTGGTTAGAGGTGCAAAAGATGGAGAAGAGAAAGGCGGAGAAAAAGGTTAGGGTTAGAACGAAAAGAAACGAAGAGGTCCAATACCGAACTACAGGTCACGGCTAATTAGTCGCTGGATAATTATTGATAACCCCTTCGGCCTAGTGTTTGATTTTTCATGAAATTTTTGGTGGGAATTAAGGGCGCTAAATATTGGTGAAAGTTTTGTTGGTTGCGTTTTTTATTTTGGGAAAAATTGGAAGAAAAAAAAAAGAAAACATTTTTTTTTTGGAGAATTTTCAAAACCAAGACATATATTAGCACGAAAAAAAAGTTGTTCAATAATATCGAAAAGTTATACGAGGGATTCAGTGATGTTTCCTTATTTGTCAGAAGAAGATGATATATATGCGAAAATATCTTGGGAATTAAACAAAAGATAATAACAAGATTTCTATCTCGCATTAAAGATATGGTATAAAAACGTGTATTATTTTTATTTTTGGAATTTAAATATGTAACTAATCCCTCCTTCAACCGCTCACGTCTCTTCGTCTTAATGGTGTTTATTTCTTCGAGTAAAAAATTTTATTTATATACTCTTCTCCCCCC